>NW_008752269.1:55809-75494 GCF_000715545.1 Opisthorchis viverrini | reverse complement strand
CACGCGAGCCAACCAATCGGACACACATCCAATCAGCCACTCAAGTCACATGCCAGATCGATGGTGGGACGACGAACGGACACGCAAACGCGCAAACTCTCTGACATACCGAAGCAGCTACTGCAGTTACCCAATGCGTTGGCAGGGTAAGGTAGACAGCTTAGCACTGGAGGTAGTATCCGGTCTAATTAACCCGCAAATACAGGGTTGTCAGTGGACATTTAGTTAGGGGCTTTGGGAGAGGAGGTATGCATTGAAACCAATATCTGGAATGCAAGGGCGCCTTCAGTGGAGCAGGGGAAATGTCTGACCATTTGACTAAAAATGGATGTGTTCTTCTTCCAATCCAGAAAGAAGGTAATAACCAGTGCAGCCGAGTGTGCTGGTAATGGCTCTCATACTTCACTGACAAGTTATTAATTGACATCACCTGGCCCGTTGCCACATTTCATGTGGTTGTGCAGAGGAATCCTTCGAGAATACGGAGCGCGTGGCCAAGTCAGCGGGACCTATGGAGTGCGACTGGCACTGTGGGAGAGTTATGTCGACTGATAACCGTTCGACTAAATTGAGCATTACAGATTCACTGTTCCCACCAGGCAATGGAAATGCTCCGAAGACAATGACGATCAAATAATAAAAGCCTTTTGGTGTCCTTGGTGCAGAGCGACCGGGTTTCCGAGGTTTTCATGAATCTGTCTCTCCCTCTCTTTCAAATGTTGAGATCACAAAACAAACTTGATACCACTGTTGCCAAGCTAATACTACAGGGTTTGTCCTTCGGAATAGCAGTCAATATGTCCCATTTTACAGGAGATTTCTCTCCAGTTCATATGTGTCAGCAGGGAAGTTCCGTCTTCTATGGACAGAGCTGTAAACAAACCGTTCGGGTTTAGAGTCTTTCCATACGAATATTTCATATCTTGTTTAGCTGCACAACACAAGTTGAATCATCAAATGCCACTTCACAAGTTTTGATTCGCTTTGTGCAACATTTCCTTGGATAAACCATTCCAAAGTGAGCTATCACAGATTAAAGCGTAAGTCAATAAAACGTTTGGTCTCTGAAATTCATAAATTATCGAAATGCCTAAATGATGGACTCAAAGAGTTTAGTTTATTGATTTTTTCCGTTCACAAAAAAAGATGAATGGCGTACGACCATTTCCAGGACTACTCACAAACTATTCAAAAAAGGCGAAATTTCGAACATCCCAGCATGACTGTTTGCACAGAATAACGTGTACTTGTTGGCACAGGGGAATCCAAAAAAGCCTGTACGTCGTTCTGTTTTTTTGTTATTTGTTCTTCTGAAAAAGTGACGGCTTCGTCTTACACACTAAGAACCTAGGATGAACAGAAGCTTACATTCCGATGGAAAAATTCTATTACTGTCGGAATTTGTGAATGCATTCTGGGGGTGCTTAAACATTTTGGTTTTCAAATTTAGTCTAGAGAAACAAGTGTAACGAAATTTCGTTGATCACTCAAAAGCTGGTTCCTTTAGGCGGCTACATTATCGTGGTTCGAAAAAATATGAAACTTAGATTTTGTTTTGGTGTCCACAAATAAACATTTTCCAACACAAAACTCAGTTCTTGAGGTAGCGTACTAATGAGGTCTCATGTTAATTGAAAGACAGTCTTCAACCGCAAAGTTGTTTTCATTCAACCTTCCCGTCATTAGACCTCTATTCACACTATTCATACTAAAAATGATAATAAGCCGGCATTTACACACTCAACAATTGGCCGGAAATTATTGTCCAACAGAAATATTTTTTTGTTACAGGCATTGTTTCTGTCAAAATTTTTATTGGAAGTACGTACTGCAAGTGTGGTGTTTATTTAAAGCATACCAAAAACTTCACACCCAATTTATAGTGAACTAATGGTTTAAACAATTTTCGAACATTTTTTAGAGGTACACCTGCCAGTGTTTCGTAGTAACGCATAAGTCTTTCAATGAATTTAGCAAATTATCAGGGGTAACTGTAAAAATGTTTGCTAGGTGGTGAAGATCCGCGGCGATCAACATGGTTTGCCTGAAATAGGTTTCCATAATAACCAGATAGGTTTTGAAAGGTTTCGCACGATTTAATATTCCAAGAACACCATGGTATCCTTACAGGTTCTTCAAGGATTACAGCCCCGATACGTTCAGCTGTTCACAAAATTGCATCGGGTAATATATTCCAAGTACACTGTACTATCTTGTGCTAAGGCCGTGATCTCAAAGCAAGGAATTGGTTAATTGGCCTAAACGCACGATCTAGGTGTCCTATCTGACAGGTAACATGTAGTCTAATTCACCAACGGACGATCAGTAATAGATGCGACAAAACCGAATTCTACGAACTTCACCTGCGTTTGCTCAGCATTCGCAACTGGGCAGACAGCATAGATAAGTAGATCGTGTATCTGTAAGCAAGTAACAGTAAATCGGGAGGCTTACGGCTGGATTGAAACTTGGGCACTCAGCAACAAAGGATGGCACAGAAAGGGCAGTGTGCTATCAGACAACCAAACGATAAAAAAATTATTGAGTTCAAAATGGGACAACTTTTCAACGAAGGGTAATAAATTAGCCTGAGTAATAGGAAACAAATAATCGCGCCACGTGATTAACAATCACTCAGCGATTTCGGCTTGACGCCCTCTAGGTCAGGACCAGTAAATAGGGTCTCGTATGTATATTACTGCACAGTGCGGCACACAAATTAAATCGATAACGTCATAAAACAGCTCAAATGGTATATTTCTCACATTCTGAGGTTTCCACCGCCTTTGGCCCCGAAGGCGATTATGGTCGAAGGATTTACAACACTTCTTAAATCAAGTGGCAACTTCAATGATATCGCACCGATGGGTAGAGCCCTCGCAAAAATAACTTAGGTATAAGCATTCACGTGATCTGCAACCCAGGTATAACGGACAGATTGAATCCTAGATTGAATCGAAAGCGGCAGGCACACATCCTTGTTGGGCAGTTAACTTTGTTTTGAGGCATCCTAGCAACTGAAAGAGAATATGGAGCTGTTTTCTGTAGTTAGAATACAGTTTACACACAATTGTCCAGTGCCAATGCATCAAACATATTATTACTGTTTTTTGAAGTATGTACCCAAATTAGTATATTATATGAACAAGCGTCAAACGTTTTGCTTCACAAGAGGACGCAACTGTTTACAACAAATAAAATAATGAAGGTAATCGGATAGCAACCGAAGTGCACCCAAAATCCGAAGAACTGGTCAATCATACAAGCTAAATTCTTCTGACGTTTCAACAGGGACATACCAAACCTAAAGCAATCCGAGACGCTTCTCTTAATTTCTGAGTGTTTCGCCTTAGCACATTGATAGAAAATTTGATTTTGGTTTGAAAATTAAGCGTACCAAGATGAAGGTGCTTGCTTATGTGTTCTGACGTAATAACGCAAATAGCGCTTTTGAGTTTACACAAACGAGCATTCATCTATGGACACCAAGAGTGCACGCTATGTTGTCACAATGCACTAAACACCCTTGGGTTAAAACAGAACGCTTTGCTAGCGTCATGATGTGAGTGAGGAAACATTAGATCTAGTGTAATAAGGAGAAAGTACCCCTTGATTTTTTGAGTTTATTTGTATAGAACGCTTCGAGAGACATTTTTCAGTGAATTTAGATGCCCGATTGTCGTGTGTCTTAAACTTCTCAAAATATCGAAAAAAAGCTCCAGATGGCAACTCTCCAAACCAGTATTCCGGCGTTTTAGGAACGCTCGGTTGAATTTTGTAGGTACTGATCGCTTGAATCTAATGCATTCCGAAATGCGAATATGTAGTAAAGATTTACTCTGAAGAGCTCTTGTTTTTTTCAGTTTGAGCAGCAGTGTCAAGGCTGAAGCGAATTGATACCTTATCAAAGGTTTTCTAAAAATGAAATAATTGCGCAATTGGTTAAAATTGGTTCCACTTATTTGTTGAAAGCGTTTCATGCGAATCGCTTTCCGAACATCAGTCCAAAGTAGACGTAGGTCCCAAGTTTATAAAAACCCACGTTGTCTGCGGTATTCTACATGGAGCTGATTGGTTGCAAATTGTATCAAACTTAATGTTCCGGCAGTCTAGATTTCTGTCTCATGACGAATCAGAGAATGCCGTCAGGAATTCTAGAAATAACTACATTTGCCCCATAATCTAAGGGGGATTTCAAAATTTTTAGATATAATTAGGTCTCTGTATAATGCGTCACCTCACATATTAACCAAAATTCAACCAAAGTAAAGCCTTGTAAATAAGTGATTATATACATAAACATATCGTCCTAAAAACGATATTTTTCATGGGGTATTTTCCCAAGTAAATGTTTGCACAAAATTCCCCCCTTATTGATTTTGTCATTATTTTTGACTATTTTTTTAGGTGACAGTAAGTTTTCACACAATTCATCGAATACCCGGTTGCGACGGGTTGCGTCTATACGGTGCCACCAAATGTTGACTTATATTTAATTTCATCTACGTTTTCCCTTCTGTCAAGTGCAGTTTTTCCGTGTGTTTTGGCCGGGATAAACTGGCTAATCGAATGTAGTTCTTGTAAAATTTAATGCGTGAAGTTATCCCGCACAGAAATTTTGAACATCTCGTCAATTAATATTTATTGTCCTCAACTCGTAGGAGATCATCTTGCCAACGGCATATGCACACCATTTTATCACCACAGAATATTCTGACTTGATTGTTTTCCGTCATCCGGTAACAAAACGTGGAAAGTAATTAGCTTTGCTTTCTTCATCATCAGCGACACAAAATCTTCGACGTGCGGGGTTTTTCGTTGCATGTCGCCTTGTGGAGAATGGCCAGAAAATTAGACACCTACAGAAAGCTTCACTACTTGCCCTATATGATTGTTTTGAAAAGGAGACTTGCGCACGAATGCAGCCCGTGAACTGTCCAGAAAAAAACTGTATTTATAGAGATGCATTTCTCTGCTACCCATTACAGTAGCCCTCCATCTCAGAGGAGAGCCGCAGTAGACACACATCCTTCAACATGAGCGACATTCAGGATGATATTCTGCACTCTTACGCACCTGCTACAGGTCACATCCCCGGATGTGTGACAGTGTCAAGCATAAGGATACCAAGGGAAAAGCTCAAGAAACAGGGACGAAATATTTTCTGAACTCTTACCCAGGATTAGTAGTTTGTCTAGATGTGTTATGAACGTACGTGAAGAGGAATATGTTGATTCATGAGTCTGCCCAACGGCGTTTTGTAGAATTTATGCGACATAAAGAAGATAAACTGGAATAAAGCCTGAAAATATACAGTTAGTTGGGGCTTAGTTGGTCCATCTATTGATATTTAAATTTAAAAAAAATCCAGTCACAAGAATATTAAGAAGTAATTTGTATTTCAGGTTCTGGTAAGTCCACCATTACGTACACATCCACTCTCTGATTTGTGCAGGTTTTTGTCACTTAAGTAGAAGAAAAATATGTAAATGAAGTTACCATAGTTACCTTATTTCTGTAAATCTTTTGGGTCAGTCAAGCAAATTTGTCAGGTTAATTTGTGCAGTTAGGTTTCCTGTACTTCAGCTGAAATATTATTTGTTGCATAAAATCTGCGCAACACCTAGAGAAAACTTAGACATTTGGCGCAGTGATACGTGAAGCAAGAGAGCTTCCACGCCTTTCTGACACAAGCTATGATGTACAGTTTACTGATAAATATGGTTATAACATCGCTGGATTTGCACACACCCAAGATGAAAGCTAACGCGTTGTGTGACTATACTTCAATGCACTAGATAGGTTTGAAAACCATGTACAAAATCTATTTTATTTCCTTAATGCTTTTGAAGCACCATGATAATTTTGAGAAGAGTTGAAATATTCAGAAAATGAGTAATGATTGCTGTTTATCCAATATTTTAGACAGTAGTAAGTTTAGCGCACCTCTAAAATGAGAAACATTTTACCGTCACACGAGTGCCTGATTTTACGTTCAAATGTATCGAAATATTGGTGGCGTATTTTTGGTCAGTTGAGAATTTATATATTTTCAGGGTTCACAAAATGTCTTCTAAAAGTTTTGCCATTCTAAGATCGCACGCAACCCTAACCCTGATAATATTGCCTGTAAGATGAGGATAACTTTATGCATGGTGATTTAATGGAATTTTGAAAGGTGTGTCTTGAGCCAACCAAAATTTTCTGTCGTCGGCAATTTTTGACGGAGCAAAAAATGCCACGTTTTAGTTCAATAAAGTATCTCCGCTTGGAGATCAAACCCTTGAAAATTTTAGTTACACTAACCGACTGTTAAAAAATCATCAGCACTTTTTTTAGTTTAACTGGAAACCTCTTCGACCTGAACCGTACAAACGGTTCTAGTTTTGTTGGCACGTTGTGGATCTTTGTGTCACGAAATCCATTATTTTTAGGACACAAAAATTGCTGATATGTTTATCCATATAATGTTGAAAAGAATTACGACGGGGCTTGAAACGTGCGGTTCAACTTGTCATGAGAAATAAGTTAAATCTCATCACCAGAAGTTTATCAACACTTACGGTTTCTGAATTCAAGTAAAAAATTAGAACACTAAATGCGATATCGGTAACGAAAAAACTAAGAACATCGGGTTTCCCATTATTCTGTAGTGGAAGAGATGATTTGGTCAAGAGACGTTTAGCCGCTGAACAAAGCAATAGCAATTTCAGATGATTTAGAAATAAAAACGATTTATCCGAGTGGATAGATTTTTTATGGGTGCAGTTATTTGAAACCACCAGTGTCGTACGATTAACGTCGTTCACCAATACATCTCTACTATTCCAAAAACCACGACATTGCCAAGCACTTTGAAGTTTAGAGGACACCATCGTAAAGGAAGACTATAATCCAGTTAGGCCAAACCAGAACAAGTGGACGATTTCTGATAAATATATTCAACTTAACATGTGTTGGAACAGAACGATATTTTCATCGTATCTTTCTCTTTAGTCTGATTGCGATAAGCTTATCACAAAAAACAATTTCAACCGTTGGAGGCAAGAAACACAGCCCGACGCAACAAAGGTTGAGATCAGACCAACCAAAATCCAAGTAGCATGATTGTCAATGGCCAATCAGTTTACAGTTTAAAGGTCGCCCTTTTTAAACTATATAAACACAGGCACGTAGTGGGAGACAGCCCAACTAACAACGCACTGGAGGTGTCTCCTCGAATGGTGACAAAACGTTTGGAAATCAATAGCCGAGCTTGTCAGATAGATTTACAACCAACTGATCACCTACCAACGATATATTTTGATGAGACCAACCATTTTTTTCAAGACAAAAGTGTATTTGCATACAATAATTAAAAGGCCCAAAAAGATCAAAGCTACTGAATTATTAAATATTTAAAGCCAACATCATTCCCAGTTTATACACCACTGAACTCTTGCTTTCGTACTTTTGAGTCAGTCGACCTCAAATATGATTTATCCGCACTAACCACAAGTCCTTGTTTGAAAGACGTCCTTTGATTAAAAACCACAAAAAGTGAGATTATGGTAGAACATGCAGTGCCAAATTAATCTTCTTTCAGAAGGATTGGTCCTTAGATAGTTTGCGTTTTAACACATTTTGCCTCAATCCTGGGCTGTTTTGTTTTGCCGTTTCAGCCTCTTGTAAGTCAGGATATCATTTTTCGAAACTCTGAACATGGTTCGCTCGACTTGACAAAAGTATTCTTAGATAAAATTCGGTGCTTTGCTTTAACGGTGTCTAGTCAAACGTCAGTCATACTCCCGAAGCAAACCAGTATTCCGCTGAATATCTAAAGTGAGACGGTGTAACGGAAGATACTACTGATGGGAGATGCGAGTAGCATGCTTCCTCGTAAGTCCGCGTCGCGTCTCTTCAAAAGTGAGATCTATTACGGAATTTGTGGAGTCTCATTTGCTTGCATTTGAGCAACAGTCAATGAATGTTTAGGAATGTACAGTAAGACGTGTTCAAGGAGAAGATGGATATTTAGTTTTTGTAAACATGATGCATATGACAATTTTGGTCCCCTGTCCAATTGCCTGTAACTGTTCGGTTAATGTTTTCCGATAAATAACACCTCAGCAAAGGCCTTCTCTTTTTCAGTGGTAGCATCTACAAAAAAAGCTCACAAAATCCGATTATTCCATATATTTCGAACGGTAAAAGTGAGATGTATTCGGTCATGCACTGAGCCACCGAGCGCTGGCTTGTTTGACATTGCTTTTTGCAGCTAACATTGAAGCACTAGCCGCCCAGGCACCTTCCACAACCGACTGCGCATTGACTTTGAATGCGAAAACTTTGAGAGGTTGGTCTAGCAGCTCTTCCGGACCCAGAGTACGGTTGAAGGCATCTTACAAACTTGCCACCGTGAAAAACCTTCTATTTGGAACTCATCACTCACCCGCGGGTTTTCAAATCTGTCCAACCTTAAGCACTACCAAAATAGCAAATAAACAAACAGTTTACACTAAATATTAATGATACAACTGGCATTATGCTCATCAAATCAAGTCTACTGGGTTATCCCGATCGACCTGTCATCCAACCATTGAGGAATCCTCTTGATGCTTCAGTGAATAGCACTGCAAGTGTGCTTGTTCAAGGTATTTCCTACTGACTGTTCTGTCCTGGTGTATGGGTGTAGCAAGACACTTGAATCTGCCTGACAGTGCACAATATGATAAAACATTTTCCCACGGAAATATTGAGGTTGTTCTCGTACGGGTGCATTTGATGCAGAAATTCAATCAAAGCAAGTTTTTTTTCCGAAGGACCGATAAAGCTTCTTCCGAATCAGTTACAAACCGAGATCAAATACATTATGTGGATATATGTAAACACTACAACTGGGGTTGATAGAATAGTGTTCTGGGAACGCTATTCAAAAAAATTTAGAAATTATTCAGAGACTTCAATACGCCCTCCGAAATGTATCCCAACTTTCGAGCATCAAATTTACCTGTGGCGAATTCTTACGCCACCTGACAGTATTTGCAAGTGGCGCAAGAGATATTACCCATAAATGAACACTGTTGTAGTTTATTATGGCCGGAAAGTTGGTATATTCATGCAATAAAAGACCCTTGATCAGATATTTGTACAATCGCAGCATTTTTGAACCTCACCTGTACTTTCAAAGGAGAACCTGAGGATTTAGAACTTTTTGCCTGGTATAGAAATCATGTGTCGTCATGTATTGTCCACCTTTACGTTTTTTCACTAATCTAAAGTCAGCAAACTAAATTTTTATGTGTCACAGGGGAAGTGGTTCAACAGCGTAAGCGGAATGATCACGTAATGTGTGCATTTTTTTCAACTCATTCTATCGGACCGCGATTTCTTTTAAATCTTAACTATTTTGTGTACCTTGATCGACTTACTAGGAAGTGAAATGCATTTTTTAATATGAATTTGTTTAGTTTGGGGATTTATTGGAGCTACAGTGCCCAGGATTGACTGGGTGACATTTCCAGGTAGCCGAATAGCTCGAGGTTACAGTGACCTCTTTCTGTTTAATGACAGGGTTCAAGGTCAAAAAATTAAAAGAATAGGCTACGTTGTACTGGAATTCAATATAAACTTCTATTAATATTTCTTACGTCAAACACTCATACATTCTAGACAAATTTCTACTACAAATTATTATTATTTTATTACGCACTCTACAGAAAAATTCAGTTCCATGAGTCGGTCGGGTGAGCATTCCGTCGCATCGACGGAATGGGTAGCTTTCCCTGAGGTTTAAAGTGTCCCTAGTTTGGAAAATGACCAAGATGAGGCTCGTGTATGTTTCCTGATAAACAATTAGTTGTCACTCTGACTGCGGTGTTTTTATCTTTCCAGCCCACCTTATGCGAGGCAGCGGTAAGAAATACCGTAGGATCTTGGGTTTCTTCACCTTAAATTTGTCTACAAACGCGACTTTAGTTTAAGCGCCGGACGTTTTGCGGGTCACTCGAACAGGGAAATAGAGGGAACGGTTTGTAAGCGCATTCGCTTGTTTCGTAAAAGCTTAGTGGACAAAAAAGTTTGCGCCGGTATAAACATGCGTATTGCCAGATTGTAAATATTTTACTCGGAAGTCACGCTGCAACCTGCCACGATAGAAATGAAGTTTTTTACTGAAGTAGTTATTGTTCTTTCCTGAAATCACTGGAACTCGATCCACAATGTTATTTTTTCGTAGTGAACCGAAATGTGCTGCAGGGAAAACAGTTAACAATAGGTCATTTTTTTGATAGGACTGTCAACTGCAATGAGGTCTAGGAAAGAGTACCAAGTGTACAACGTCCCATTATGAGATAAAGTCCTATCGGGACCAATCTTTACACTTTAATGGGCTCGGAATGTGGCCAAAATATCAGTAGTAACAAAACGTATCGTGTGATATTTCCTGCGTACCACAAAATGTAATATTTGCTTGATGCTACACGGTCGTGGTGTTCGTGTGGACGAGTGCCTACAAATGACTTTTTTATCGCTCCTAAAAGCGCCGTACATTCCTTCATTTCCTATGTGATTACTTTTCACGTTAAGCCATCAGAGTCCGAAAAACTGGGGAACTTTTCGCTACTTTGCAGATCCTACACTCCTGCTCCTTTCCTTACGTAAGCCGAGATCAAGTTTCACACGTTACGACCAAAAGGGGTTTTTTGAAGTGAATGAAACCGGTGACAAAACAAGTTGCACCTAGCATATAAAATACTGTTAGATGAATTTAAACAAATAGGAATTCTGCTTATCCGACTGTCTGGGATTAGGACATGCCATACATTTAATCCCACCGTATGATATCGGCATTCACTCCGGTGGTGATTAACTGCCATCCGTTTATTAGTCATTTTGTCCTGCGTGCGGCGATATCGGGTAAATTCTCACTACCCAATTTAAAGTGTGCGTAGCAACAAATTTATATACATCAACATTGAACCATCATATTTGGTGCTCTGTGTGTGTTGTTCCGATGTCTTCCACAAAGGGTATACTGCGTAACACTTTGAGAAGTCTGGAAAATTAGGTTGTAAGTTTGTCCACCATGATTTCACCGGCAGAATGTGTTTTTGGGTGACCTTTCTTAATTAGTAAACAAATTACAATTTTCTCACTATCATTTGCTACAAATAAAAAGTGGCGTGTCGGCAGCTGGTCGGGCTGCCAAGAATCTTCGCTGCAAGCGTGGAAATCGTCAGTGTACTGATGAAGGCACCTCGGCTGATGACGAATGGCCTGATGTGGGGAAACAGATCAAGTATCACCAGATTAGGTACCCAGCAAGGCACCTAAGAGTAGAATAGTACAAAAAGCTATCAACAAGTTGTCTTTCATGATAAATTACAAGCGAAATCTGTGGCGTCCTGCAAGGGGTATCTTTCATACCTGTTTAACCAAAAGCGGAGTGTTCGTTGAATAAGAGTTTATTTCAATACCCCATTGACTTTTCCGCACCGTCGGCAGCCTGATAGACTTTTTGCGGGTTTTCAGCCGTCAGTTCACTGCTGAGGAAGACTGTTACGGAGAATATAATTACACAATGTTTGTTTGGAAAGGCACCTGTGAAATTATTTGAGGCACTGATAAATTGGAGTTTGAGGGCCAAAACACAACTGAGTATCACTTTACACTGAGGAACAGAACGATTTTTTTCGCACTTTTTACCGCAAACCATTATATGTGTAACTTTATGATTCAGAATTCTTTCCAACATTTCTTGCTGTCTACGCTTTGAACATTAATTAGAATACTACTCGAATCCCAACAACAAGAGAACTGTAAAACTTTCACGCAGTTGGATCAGGGGTTAGCTTACCACATGTGTGAAGTACCGATCGCTTGGAAACGTTATTTTTCGCAGAGTTTATCTAAGCATTGTGGCCTTCGCCGACAATGGATATAAGATAAGGAAACAGTCATATCTATGGCAAAACGCGTAAGGAATCTAAAAACTGTAGAATTCTGAAGAATGTTCAATCGCAACATTGCGATAGTTGGGAACACGGCTGTTTGGTGAGCTGTATTTCTGCCAGTTATCCAGGTGCAAATCTGTTACATTAAGGAGAAGAACTCAAAGAAAATTCGCAGACACTAAACCCTCAGTACTCGCCAATTAAATCATAATATCTGCATAGAATCACCGCTGAACCCACAGTTGCCCGAAATATTTTAGTACTCTTCAGTTTTTTTTCTCAGTTTTTTCCATGTTTTGTCTCTGACGGGTAACATTTATGTGCCAAACTCTCTTTAAAAAATGCCACTTTGCCTATAATTTGGAACAACAAAACAGGAAGATTCTCCTACGTCATTCTCCCATGACTAACTTCGACCAACTCAGCCGGAGTATTAAAAGGTTATAGCAAAAACACAGCATAGTAGGGTGTCATAATAGGACTTTTGGTTGGCGCCGACACATTTTTATGGCTCTGAGCAATTTGTCCATTATCTCCAAAATCGTTCTCAGTCTGATAAGATCCGTACCGAGTGTGGCCTGAATCCTCGAAGAGACGATGACAAATTGATCTCCGTTTAAGGACAATGACCCTTAAAACAAACGAGTAATTTGGTTCTATTCAAAGAAGTTGAAAGCCGCACTGAGCAATAAAACTGAAACCAAAGGTTAAAACAAAAACTTAAATACGCACGTAGTTTTTATACGACGCTTTATAATTATAGTATCATTATATTATCATTATGATTGAAAAATTAATCAAATTGTTGATTAATCAATTATAATTATGTTATAATTTATAATTATATCTCAGAACTAATCGTCGAAAGGGCAAGAGGAGAGGGTGAGATAATTTTGGAGAACATATTGAAGCTGTTTTCGCTACCATTTTGCGTACAACGCCCAAATATTGCTCGTCTGGTTGCATATAACCATATCCGAAGGGGTATGTATGAAACGTTCTTTAGTTCGTGCACAGTGTACCTACAGTGGACGGTATTCAACTCAAAAAGAGCCTTTGACGTCCCCTACAATTACGGATGCTTTAAGTTACCGTTGTTTGTAACATACGTGATGACATATTATCTGAAAAGTACTCATCAATCCAAGATAAAAATCAACGAAAAATGAAACCACCACTTTAAATTGCTGATTCCATTGTTCATATTTTATCCAACATCAGAGCAAACAATTCCCCGGAAGGAATATTTACGCTTTTTACAACGTATTTCATTTAAAAAAGATATTCTTCCTACGCCATTAAATGTAATTGAGATATTTCATTTTACTAGGTTTTTGTTCAAACAATATTGCCAATAACAGACGTCTTTTCGCACAGGGCTACTCACTAGTGTTACAAGACTTGCAGGCCAAAATTTTGTCGGAGAATGTCCGTTATGCTAAAAAATAACCACCAAGACTAATTTCAACACACCTTTTTGGAAGCGTGAGAGGGAATCAACTGTCATTTAATTTTCGAGAAATACACTCATTTGCAAATCAATTTGGTTTTCGCGACCGACTCAACTGAATCTCTTATTTATGATATTCTACAACCGAATGTGCTGAACACACGTTGAATCACAGTCCATTTCAGAAAGCAATGCAGTTCTGTTTCCTCAGATTTAATGTAAACGTTCCAATGAAGCACGTATTTTAATGTTTATCTACGAAATAGCTCATTTGTTTATGATTTATCTAATTCGGAACTCTGACAATGCGAAAGACACTTTTATTTTTATTTTTGCCATTCAGTGTCACAGGTAGAATCTGACCCAGAACAAGGTGGGCTTGACACGCGAGGTAATTGATGGTTTATTCAATGAGTGCCAGAGTGGTTTGTTTGCTTTCAATGAAGAAGTGATTTTGAATTCTTACTCGTTTCATTATTCCAAACATTTGTACACAAGCGGCTCAGATAATCCTAGAGGGTGGGACTGATCCATCGCATCTGTGTCTTCCGCAAGCACACCGCGCTAAAGTATTTTTACAAAATTTAGCGCATCACATAGTTCACAAACTGTGTCCCAAAATGGACTGATTCAAGATTGAAACGAAATGTTTTGGGGACAAAAAATGAGTTTGTTGACTGAAACGGGATGACTGATAGCAATTGTCTTTTAAGGAGTAAAATAAAATTTATCTAGATTAGTTTTGATTAATCCTTAATGAAACTAACGACACTGCTAAACTGTGGAAGAACGGATGAGTTTTAAAACTGCTAATCTGTAGGCCACGTAAGCGAAACCATCTAATTACTGTAAGCTTAGAACCGTTAGTGAGTCACGATAGGAGTGTCAAAATTGTACAGTGCATTTCTGCTTTTTGGTATTGATTTTTTCCATTTTGTGGGCGAATTCTTCATGGAAAATAGCCAGATTTTTCAGATTATCAAAGTAATCCGGACGAACTATTTAATTCACAATAAACGGGATGAATCTCACGACACAGAATGATGTTGTCCACCGGGTGGTTCATCTTTCATGGTGTTTCTGTCGTCACTTCTTGTAACTCAATCGTCTCCCCCGGTAGAGATTGATTACACACGCATTCAACTTACCTACTTAAATTTTGCAAACTTGGCCGCATTTCGGCACACATTTTTTCATTTTGGCATATAAAGAAAGGTGAAAATCATTTTAAATGTGTAGCATTAACTGACTGCTAAATTGCCCGTCAACCGAAACATTATATTGCATTTTTCCATTTGATTCTGTTTGGGTGCCTTAATCGACCACGCTCTCATCGCTGTATTCATGAATAAAATTTTCAATGCCTCTGTGTAATTCTTGCAAAGCCTATTTCTATCGGGTACTAAAACAAAATTCTGCAGTTTGCTTGCCGAATATTTTTGTCCTTTCCTTGATGTGCCCTTAACTGATCAAAGTTTGCCCCGAAAACTAACCTCGATTCGCAATATCTACTCCTTGAACAATTGTGATATCACGTTAACTGCAGTGACACCCAGTTAGCGACGGCCGTTTGTATCGGTTGTATTAGGAACACAGCCAAATCTGTGTTATATTTGCACCTTCCGAGAACTGGGTTTTGAAAAGCTTGTCGGCTGCATACTACTTAAATCCCTCAGCCAGTTTTGTCTAGACAGAATCTCTGAGCATTTTGTGTAGTTCGCTTATACATTGTTCGTCAGACAATCGAATCCTTACTACTAACACGATACAGCCACATCCATAGGTTTATTTAGGTATTACGCTCTGAAAGGATAGTTACCGCCTTCTGATTGAACAACACCCAAACTCTGATCAGAGGAGTTTGACAGACCCTTATTTAACGTGCAGCTTGTTGCCCTCTAAATTTTTTTCACTGTCCGCAGCAGTAAAACACTGGGACATTATGTCGACTAATGTGCAGGATGACTGTGTAATAATCTAGGATTTGTCCTCTTCCCTTTCACCGTGACTGGAGTAATATGTAAAGTGTTACAGCATCTCTTGTTTTGCGTTATTTCACAGTCGTGTATATCATCACGACCGTTTGTCAGTTCATACTCTGTTACCACCAGTTGACAGTGCCACAATGACCCCTTGATGAAGTGCCATCACGCGTAGGAAGACAATGGACTAGTGGACTTTTCGCATGTGTCCTGTCAGGTTGAGCGCTTCTGCGTTCCTTTAGTAAAAACCTGTTTCGAGTGGCGAACAATTCCCACCACCTTTCCAATTAATATAAGACGACCTGGAATTAATCGGAAGAAATCTGACCACAGTACACGGATATGTTGAAAAAGAACCTAGATTGAGGACAAAGTTGAAAATCACACGTGTGTTCTAATCAAAGTGGCATCAGAAACTGTGCGTTTACCTTTGTATTCACAACGGAAAAATGGAGATGCAGGCGAAGATTCACCGCC
This sequence comes from Opisthorchis viverrini, assembly GCF_000715545.1. Taxonomy (NCBI): domain Eukaryota; kingdom Metazoa; phylum Platyhelminthes; class Trematoda; order Opisthorchiida; family Opisthorchiidae; genus Opisthorchis; species Opisthorchis viverrini. The sequence goes on along the minus strand of NW_008752269.1, from coordinate 59,652 downwards.
ACACAAAACGTATTCCCAGAGATGGCAGAGTCGTTTACTGGGTCTTAAACGTAAATTCATGAAAAAGGAACTCAATGATCCTTCTAGGGGAACCTTTCAGGACGTAAACAGGATTTTGTATGGGCTGCGCGTGTATATCTATACTGTTTTATACATATATATTTACAATTTATGCGTTCGCCGAAATGGCTGATCTAGTGTTCAGAACAACTCGTGTGTAAATGATTGTTTTATTCAAACACTAAATAAGTGTTATCCATTTCAAATATGATATTACTGCCCAATAACCTGCATGCTCCTAATTTGTAACTGTGATTCACCTTAAATAAGGACAACCCCCTGCCTACGGTAAGATTCCCTGAATGGGGAAAACATTTATACAATAAATAGGCCTTGTTGTTGTAAACGGTCACTCAGAGAGATATCTAAACTACCTATGTAAAGCCGCAGACTACTGAAAAGACAACCAGGCATTGTCCATTCAAATGTCAAACATCGTCCTTGCATCTGATTGGATGTTGCTTTGGAAGTTATCGAACCGCTTTGCAGTGGTTATAAATCATCATAAAGCATTAAAACGACATTCAGGGAAATTAGGGAGCACACTCAATAACGTGTAATTTTAAATACTGCATGCGAATGAGGTTGGTGAGCTAGTACTTGGTGGCTTGCAAATGCTTAGTACCAGCTTCCAGTGAGCAGCTTTGCACTTAGAGGCCCCCTGGCTTCCACCATTACATCCGAAATAACCAAGCATAGCTCAGGAACAGTACCTGCTTTATTCAACTGATTTTGTGTTCTCTCTGGAGGCCCGTCGTTTGCGCTAATTCAATGAGAAACTACTTACAGGCTTACTTATAATCGTTCATCCATGCCAGGTGAAGCAGTCATGTAGATGGCGTAAGTCAGTTGCACAAGGATGACTAGATCGGATATTCGGAGTGCTTACAAACAGCATACATCCTAACAGCTCCTGTAGCCTCAACCAAACTCAGCAGGCACACTGATTTCATATACACGTAATTCAAGAAGCCTTTTCCTGTGCTACTCGCCTGCCTTTAAACTGAAAATCCCGTTCGGAGTGAAAATCAGTAAAGTAGCATATAACTTCAAACTAATTGCGCGAGGGTGTCCAGGAGGCAAACAAGCCTGACACAGTACATGTCTGCGCTCCGCAGCGAGACGCCTCAAAGCGTCAAAAATTGGAAACAGTTTACTTCGCTTAATTTAGCAAACAATGATTTGTACTGGCACGAATTGACACATCACGTTTGATGGCTTTTAAAACTCCACGCCTCAAAGCGTCAAAAATTGGAAACAGTTTACTTCGCTTAATTTAGCAAACAATGATTTGTACTGGCACGAATTGACACATCACGTTTGATGGCTTTTAAAACTCCATTGATTCAAGCTAGACTGCTGTCCGCCGGCACGCCCCAGTATGCTTTCTAAAAACGTTTCTTAATGACCATTAGCTACAATGGCTAGTCAGGCCTACCGACTGTGTGATGTGGCAGTTCTAACTAACATCCAAGACTTGTTCTATTGACGAAATGACTTCCACAAAAGAATTAGCTCTGCCGATCTTCACGTCTGAGATCTAAATCACATGGCTTGTTCGGGAATCCGTCTGCCAGAAACTAAAGCATAGAATCCCACAATCGGCCATTCGGCTGTGCCATTTTTTAGCAAAATATAGAGCAGTAATCCATTTAAAGGTGGCGGCCAGGCTGGATAGAGGGTACATCAATAGGGCAGATTATCTTGGGAAATTCGACATTCCACTTAAATGGTGAAAAATATATTTATGCGAAAGAGTGGGCAGACAAACATCATATTCATGTTATTTCTGGGGACATTATCCCAGACAGAAGTATGTTGAAAGAAAAAACACAACAAGCTGTAGCAGGTTTCTGTGCTTTTTTCCATATTCATCGTATTCCGCCGGTTCTCTGAAGATTCGTTTCGGTTTACTGATTGGTTGAACTATTTGTTGTGTTCACAATCTGCATTGCTTTGTTTAATTTTTCTTGAATTACTGGCTAACAGCCGTCCTTCAATTACAGCCCATTTCGTCGTTTATTAGGTTGATCTAACGCGCTTTTTTTATAATTTCGCCTTTCTTTTCAATAATTTTGGATTTTTTAAAATATACAAGTAAACAGGTCCTTTTAGACTGATATTACGGTTACAGAAGGAACATCTCTCGAATGACATAAGAGGAAGTTTGAAGTATCCCAGTCGACAGTTCACACAGCTTATCCAGCATTTTAGATTTTTGCCTGGAGAAACTGAAAAGATACAAGTGCGAAAAACGATGAAGGATTGTACTCTTTAACATAAGTTCGTTGTTTTTAACTGAAGACCTCAAGGTCGCTGGCCTAGAGAAGCCTTAAATAGCCGCACGCGAACCTGCATCCAGACATTTCCCAAGTAGCTAGAACTGTCCAACACTGCAAAGTCAAAGAATGAAGAGGAATATGGCTTATACGAGGCCTGGGATCTTCATCTCAAGATAGCACAAAAAAGAACGGCCCACCCAACTGCCTACGCAGAAAATAAACAAGCCATTTTTACACGCTTCGAGAATGTTGCTTAAGTGAACGCAGCGTGCAGCGACTTGCAAAAGCTTTGCAGAGATCACGGAAAACCGAAAAGTAATATCAGAAACAATTATGAATAGGTTATTCCCACGCAAGATTCGACGCATACATTGTAACAAATGCTGGCTTTGCAGAGATCACGGAAAACCGAAAAGTAATATCAGAAACAATTATGAATAGGTTATTCCCACGCAAGATTCGACGCATACATTGTAACAAATGCTGCACAAGACGGGCAAAAAAGAGACTTTTTATTAGACTGCTTGGGCATAAACTCGTTGGTAAGATACATTGTCACCTTTCAATCGGATACACGGAGTATATGGGTAATAGTTGACTAGAACAATGTCCATATATAGGTTCATACAAGAACAAGCAAAACGGCTTTTGTTTGTAAAAATATGATAGTTTGTAGGAAGTCATATTAAAATTAGTCAAATACACTTGTTTTACTGAGTATTAAGAAAAATAGATTTCCAGAATGGCCAAGCATAAAACTGCGAAACAAATAAAAGACTCCAGTAAATAAGCCGGGAGGGTTGAACACCCCAGAAAATTTGTAGGAAACACTTTGCAGTACAACCATAGTAAAGTTGTACTCTTTCAGCTGGTTCCAATAAACACAAGCAAAGACGGTGGAATCGCGCAATCTAACGCGTACTGCTAACATCATCGTGGGTCTTATCGAGTCATTGGACTACAGCATGCTACGATCACCAAACCGGCAAAAACCCATAATATCTACGGTCAAAAAAGGCACACAAATTATCGTTATCGAGTCATTGGACTACAGCATGCTACGATCACCAAACCGGCAAAAACCCATAATATCTACGGTCAAAAAAGGCGCAAAAATTATCGAGATTCCCATTTATTCCTGGAATATACTACGCAGGTAGTTTTTTTACCCGATTCCTCATGATACGCCTGTTTCATAAATTTACTTCTTGCTACCATAAAACAAAGGATGAAGCAGTACAGAATTCGGTCAAACTTTCAATTGCTTTGCGACAGCATTGGTAGACTACAGTTTTCGTACATAATTGCATAGCACCATTATCAACGTAATACTATTTCAGTAATGCGTCTTAGTCTCCAAGACCGTGGGAAAAGTCGTCCTAATGCTTTAGGCAATTAGGCTCTGAGATTAGTTTCGGTAATTCCTGGGTTATCCACGCCTTCCTCAACCATGGGGCTCCCTTACACCACGATTGCTTTGGTAGTCAGACTATGAACACAA
>NW_008752269.1:37612-55760 GCF_000715545.1 Opisthorchis viverrini | reverse complement strand
TAATAATAATTAATATTATTAATATTATTAATAATATTTGCGATATGCGACTGGCCTTCTAATTCATAGCGGCATCCCGTTTGTCTTTGACAGAAGGACCAGTTTGTGGTGAGCATCCATTCATTTCGTATCAAGTGTACCTTCCTAACTAAATTGACTGAAATGATACCTCATTCCTATGCACTTAACATTTGCTCCAATTAGAAGAGTAGTAACGTCTGCACACAATGTGGCTTTCAGGAGGAGATTCAACTGAATTCACCTTAATTTCTTATGTTTGATGATCTTTTCAACCGAATGTGTTGCCCGATGTTTCTGTTAAACCATCACAATACGTATCGCACAACTTGTAAGGTCGCTCAAAGCATTCCGACAGCTTTTGACCCGGTTCGCTCTTCTTGGGGCACATCACACAGGCCCTGTTTCCCCGAGTTTCCGTCAACTCGGTATTCTACCTGAACCCGGATTGGATAGATCTCTTCAAATACCTTCATTTGACAGAAAGCTCAACTTAATCCAACTGAATCTCCCATTTTCGATAGTTCGTTTCAAATAAGTAGGTTTTTCTAAGTAAAGTGTGACAGAATATGAGTACAAGCTCTACCGAAAACCCAGTATTCATCAAAATACTTTATGGCACTTGCGGGACACATAAGTTGCCCGCTTATCAGCTTAGGGTAACAAGATGACAATCTTTCATTCTCAGCTTTGCCCCAGTAGCCACCAGTATCCATTTCGTGTCCGCAAATTTTTCAGTCGTTTAGTTTTACTTTATTTTCATACAAGCGTGATTAGGTTATTTTCTCAAAGGCACAATGGGGACACTTGCAGGTAGATGGTTTTCTAAACGAACAAAATGTCTATTAGTGGACATTTGATGAGCAGAAATTGTCGTTTCGACAAGCAATGCCGTCTACGTAGGAAGGCCATGATTTTGCACAGAAATTCAAACAACAACACAAGACTAAAGATTGCACTACAACAGGTTCACCAAGCTGTCAAGCAAAATCTAATAAAACTCTTGATCTAATTGCTATCCTGCGTGGCGTAAAACTAGGCATCCTCGAAGCCTCATTGGAAGTCCATTTAATGGACATGATTTAAGTTCAGGTTGGTTCGGACGTGTAAATTATGTACGCATACATGGAGATGATAGTATTACAGGGCAAACAATTCAAAAATAATCATGAGCACTTGATGGACAAATTCGCCGAAAAACAGTAAATCAACCTCGATTGCTTGAACTAGAGACTCATTCTTCCGGGGTTCTTCACTGTTACCAGCGCTGTTTCCAGTTTCCGGCTTTCCAATCGATAACATATTGGTTGTCAAAGCTTGTGCTTGGATTGGTACCTGTGAACGAACATTTAAGAGTGGAGTGCAAATTGCTGACAACTAGAAGTCATCTGCTGCACAGGAGACCACAGGATCCATGTGGAACGCTACACAAAAGGTCCCCTCCATATACCAACTGGGTGATATGAATGTGGAATGCGGCGCGTCAATTTTGGCGACTTGAGCGGATTAACCTATGATCGTTTCGTATGGTATGGAACTTGGGCTTATTGGACAATTTGCCAGACACATGAGAATTGCGGTAAACAGGCCGACGACCTTGTATTTTATACTGTCACGAGTGGATTCCCGAGTTTGTATGCTCGCCGTCTCGGTTGATTTCACTTCAGTAAGTTGCAGTACACAATACCCCACACAAGTTTGTTTATTCTGGTTTTGCTCACATAACGTTTGGATCTTGGTCGCTGTATAAAGCAGTGGAATACGGAAAAACCTACGAAGAGTTTTCTGCCCGGTCCTACTCCGCCTAGCTTCAATCTCAATCAAGAGGGCTGAGATACTTCCAGGTTGCCCATTCCTATACTGGAGCAATCAGACTGATGGGGTCAAACCAAGCATTTTTTGATCAGTTAGTTTGCACCCTAGCCTGTGAGCTAAATCTCGCTCAGACATGTATTTTCATACAATTCGCAACATAAGATGAGTAGTATCCACCACTCACTGAACAACGTTTCCAGTTGAGAACTTATTTCTCACTGCTCGTTACGACAACGCGCAATACACACAGTTCAGTTGGCTGCTCAAATATAGCCCGGCCACAATGCAAGGAAGTCGAACTGTAACACCGGTTTCTTCTGTCTCTGTCATCCAAACAGAACCGCCACCTGCATATGGTATGTTTTTTATAACTTATTAATTTTGGTTTTATTCGAATGCACATTTGAAATAGTTTTGACAGGTTGTTTGATTTTTTAACGCCATAAATACCAAGCCGGTAGAATTAACTACTTCCCAAAGCTGAGCTTTGACAAATTAGTATCTTGCATCAAAGGAAACAATTTGTAGTGAAGAAGAACCCTATGAACCTTGTATTCAAGTAGTCACTGAGACATCCAACGACCCTGGTATATTTCAGTAGAACATAGCCGGGCTTTCAAGGAATAGTATACCATGTTCACTAGTGTGTTTTCCGTAACCTTGTCAAAGGCACCAGCTCCCGTACAATCCATCGATTGTTTGCTATAACCTGAAGTCTTAACGTCGGAGGCTAACGTTGACTAATCGCAAAACCTAAACTGTGGACTTCAAAATCTGAAGGGACACTTGTCTTGTTGAAGTTTCTACTTGCAACAACCATACTACACATGAAGGCCAATCTCGTGTTGGCGTATTAACAAAACAGTTCATTTGACACAATCACGAAAAAGTTGACCTTTACTCGGAATACGTAAACTGAAGTCATGCGCACTTAGTACTTGAAATTTATCACACAATAGCACTTTCGCAAGGCTTTGCATGTAGAATTGTCCGGGGCTGTTTTCAGCTGAAATGTGCACTCAAACCGAAGGCCTAAAATAGTAGATAAAATGATAATAAAAGTAATTGTCTGCTCGCATTGTGTTTTGTTCCCAAAGACCAAAGTCAAATAATTACTTGGTACAAGTGAACGGAAGAACACCCTACGCTGAGGAATTTCTTGCTTGCCAGCGGGAACTCAGCAATCACACGAAATTGAAAATTTTATCTGCGCAGTGTATTTGAAAAGCGACCATTCTCAGGCGTCGCTTCGGCCCCAGTGAATGTACTTTAAATGATAGAAACAATGAAGAATAATCACCACCAAGCAACCTTGCATGAGATGCGGAGACGCCAGATTGGACACTAATCACATATCACACTAGACGTGCAGCTCTGACCTGCCACACTGAGCGTCTTAGATGAACATGAGGTTTATGCGGTGCTATGGGTCACTCCCACAAAAGAGGCCTGGAATTAATATCCCGCATGCACACTTTGTTCGTTTCCCCAAAAGGCATATAGATGAATTTAAACAATGCGTCATATGCGGCAAAATAATGCCCTTGGAATGTTCTGGGGATCGTTATTAGCATTATAATTGGGCAGTTGGCTGTATAATACACATTAGCATAAACCAGGGATCTTCCGTCACAACAAGTGACTGTGCTTCTCATGATCTTCTGTAGTGGTTAGGAAGTAGAAGGTGTTACCATCACCCTCAGTTACGTCCGGGAATTTTTGTCGGACGTTCCGATTCTTTTCAAAATACCTACGCCCGTTATGTCCATCTTTTTGGACTCACAGCGTTTGATTTGTTTGAACAAAATACATTTTGTTAGCCAGAAAAATTTACTACTGGATAAAACCAGAAAGTTAGGAAGCCTGAGTAACTATAACCATTGCTGAAATTTGAAAATCAGTAATTTATTTTGCTCTGCTGGTTGTAGGTCGGTTTTTACCAAAGTGAAGATGAAGTTTGGAGATTCAGAGGGAATTCAAACTAATGTTCTCATCGTTTTGGACAAGACTTTGTTTTTCCTATGTGCGTCAACCCATCGAACGCGCTTTGAACTCTGTTGGTCAGGGTAGGCTGAATGCTTCAGAAAAACCTCATACAACGTATGCTGTGCCTGAATGTGGAGTAGAATGAACCAAGCACTGCGATTGTAATTCACCTATGTCAGTGTAAAATAAGTTTGCCCTAATCAGAGAAAGTGCAAGATGTGAGTTTTTCCCACATACCTGCACACGTGCAATTAGAAGGACCTATAGCTAAGTAATATCACTTGAATACCGTAGGCAATTATCGCTCAGAGTAATTATTGTGTGGCCTTGTCTCTAGAATAAGACACAAAAAACAATAAAAATTCCAATGAGATCAAAAGCCTCAAAAGAAGTAATGTCGTTCACAAATGAAGATCTTATCAGCTGACTAGGTTCTAATGTGAAATTAGAAAAGGGAGTCTGCCGGTTACATGAATTTACTATTCTCTTCGACTCATTTGTTTGCGAAAATTCACCTTGGTGTCAGAATGTACAGTTGGCCTGAAAAAAGCTGTACGGTTTGCTTAGCTCCCATCCTGATCACGAGGGCCCAGGAGTGTACTGAAAACACCTATTGGACCAAGTCTATATGATGTGTTTTTCGTGAATCTTGTTAAGTGAGTTTAATTTGTGACATCTATAAAGGTGACTGTGCATGAATGAATCGAGTAAATAAAAGGCTGGTTTTCTTGCGTTTTGACAAACGGGTACTTGAAGACACACTATTTCGGAGATGAAACTTCCAATGCACTTTCTTCGGCTCAAGAAGAAAAAGGAGTCTCAAATGAGCACCATAGTATTTGCAGCGGTTGCTTGCATGTATTGGCCTCGATTGTGAGCAACGTCCACAAATTTGGCCCATGAAAGTTTCAGGTAGGTGGGTGTTTGTATTTTTTGACTGAACACAAATTTGGCCCATGAAAGTTTCAGGTAGGTGGGTGTTTGTATTTCCCATTTGACTGAACATTTTCGTGCCTCCTTGTTTGGGTTTCTAGTGAATGAAGAATCATTGTTTGGTGAGTAGTAAATTTATTTTCCAAATGTTGAACCAAGAGCCGCCGAATATGTACTAGCAATAAATGATTGCATTTGGACAGTTAACTATAAAAATTGTGGTTCACTGTGTGACATGCGTTGCCAACTTGTCGGAGTGGAAAGTTATGTATAACAACCGTCAACCACATCATTTTGTTGGTGAACTCGTCGCGTTTTTGTGACGAAGTTTACGTGGATCAATAGACTTGGGTGATCTCACTTAAAAAGCGACAATCTCAGTATACAGACAAGGCTGCTTGTTGGTCGTTGGCTTGTTCGTTGAGCTGGGTAATTTGATTGCAAACGTTTCATCACCAATCGGGGTGACATCATCAGTGCGTTGCTGAGGAGAGTAGTTGTGCGTAGCGGTGGGTTAGTGGTTATGCGTTGAGTCATGTGTGTTAATGTACGCGCTGGTAGCCGGGGATGACCTTTGACCGCGATTAGTTGTTCGGTCGGGCGGTTCCATTGGTTGGTCTGCTATCCCGTGCCCTCATCCGCTGATGCCCACGTGACACTTGAGCTTGGGATCCTTGGCCGTCGTAGCCTGGTCAATGTTGTAGTGACCTTTGTCCTGTGGGGCCGCAGTGTGTTTCCGCCCACCTGAACAAGGTTTGGACGCAACTCTTTTTGTGGTTTACTGGATGGTTGCTGTTGTAGGTCAGTATTCGATCCGTATGAGTCTCTTTGCGGTATACGCAGGTTTCCAGAGTCCCATCCACCTTTCTGTTCACTAAAACGCCTAAGAATGATAGCCGATTGTTTCTTCCAGTTCGATTGTAAACTTGATATCTTCAAACGTTGTGTTGAGCACTGATGATGTCACCTCGATTGGTGATAAAACATTTACAACTGAATTGCCCAGCTCAGCAAACAAGCCAACCACTATCTACGCTACCTGAGCCGCCGACATTTTCCTCTATAGAAAAGGCTTCTTGTGTTTCTCCAAGAGTACGGACTTCAAAGTGGTACATGATGTTGTTCCCCTCCACCCTGAATTTTTTTGCCAAATACCAAGTCAAGCTCGGTCTTTGTGACCAGCATGCAGTTGGGCTTGTGATGAATGCATTTCCTTACCTGGCTCAGCAGCTTTAGATTGCAGCAACCTAGGCTTATCTAGAAAGAACTGCCGGACAAAAGGCGAAACTTAAAATAGGGCTGTGCCAATGGAGTAGGACAAATTTACCCAACAATTGGTAGAAACATATTATATTCTACAATATTCCAAGAGTTACTAACTACCTTGAAGTAATCGGCCACGTATATCTGACTAAGACGCCTTCGAAGGTAATTCGGTAACCACTTTTAACGGGAAACTGAAGAGTTTAATTGGGTGTAATTTATTTCACTGGGGATTCTATCCACATTAGTTCGTGCACTGAATCCCACTTTCCTCTGCGCATCCAGAATGATGTGCTTTCAATGGACAGTTTGTACTCTCTGCTCTACGGAATGCAGAATTAGGCACTTAAGTGCATTCTTCAGTATTTGCTCACAACGAAAAGACTGTGATGTCTGATTTTTCCAAACTCCATATTACGTTATGATGAAGTTTTCTAAAAATCTGAAGTTGTGTCAAGCAACCACCTTGATTTGAACTGATTTGTTTTGATAACTGGAGGGTTGGCCACTCGGCAAACATCGGATGTCGATCGGTCGTCATAACCAGGACAGTTACTGGATCGTCGTTCGATGAGTCGGACACACCAATCACATCGGTCAAGTGTGAACACATTCGCCTGTTCAGACGCGAAAATCCAGATGCGTCCAACGTGCGTCGGTAGAGTAGTGGTTACACGCTCGCCTCGCATGTCAGATGTCCGGGGTCCAAATCCGTCACGGCCATTGGATATGCACTGCTGGTGAGCTCTAATAAAAGCGACATTTGAGTCCAGCGCTTCCCTCTGGTGTGGACTCACCGGAAAAATTACGCCAGAACAGAAAGGCGACCCTTCCAAACGAGGATAGTGTGACCATGAGCAAAATACCTATCCCGCAAAACCTCAAAACTGCAAACATCAGATGGCTGAATAAATTTCCTGGATAGCTTTGCAGAGTAAACTTGCAAGATTGGGTTTAGGGGGCGATTTACATCGCACAGTTGATCGACGGTTTTCTCAAAGAAGAAAAAACGTTTTTCCTAATAAATGTTTCTACCAAATGCCACGTTCTGCAGAACTAAACTTACCAAATAGTTCTATATCTGGCGCTTAGGAAAAGCTCGTGGCGAAAATCCACGAACTTTTACATTTCTAGTTACTGGATCTCCATCTCACCTGATGTGAATAGTTTGAGTACCACTAAATGAAGGTCACTGGCTCATTGTTTATTCATTCATTTCAAGCGGAGTCAAATGTTCAACTCTATGTGACCCTGTTGTCATTCATATTTTTTCTTGCTTAAATTTTTCGGACTAGCTGCATTATGAAAGAACTAGCTTGCTTAATTGTTAGCACCTATGCGAATTGGGGATTTCAGTCCTTGTTTTGATGCATCTCAACATTAGTTTCGCTATTCAGCAGTTGTTTTTCTAATATCATTTAACAGTACTTATCAATGAATGGCAGTCACGCGGGACGCACTTTACTTAACTTTATTAGCGATTCCAGCACCCGGTGGTGAGTATTGTACTGTCTCATATGTTTGGACTTGTCCGTGCGTCCTTCGAAAAAGTGGCTAGGTCTGAGGAATCAAACAATCTGACCACATCTAACAGAAGAATATTAACTTTGTAAAAAAATACCTGCATAGTGAATCGCGTCAGATGAGTGCGTCGATTTGATTGTGAAGACCCAAATTCTTCCACATACTTCTGGGGATGGAAGGTGATCGTACGCTCAGCTTAGTCAGAAATCTGGACCCCAATCTGCACGATTTTAGTCTTTCCCACCTAGCGCATCTAAGAGGAAAACAGATCACCAACTACGGTTCACACGGCACTACCAATTGGATCAAAGACTCTTGATTTTGATGCAAGTTAGGAATGACGGAGTGAGGGAGGCGACAAAGAAAACGCTATTATTATCCTCAAAACTGTGCGCGTTCGAGGCGCGTCACCGGAACTTTTACTCCTAAAAATAAAAATTCCGCCCTGCTTCAAAGTTCTAATCAGCAGTCGATACCCAAACTCATCCAATAAAAAACCTTGACGTCTTTTTAGAAATGATTTTGTCTAATGAAAGGCAGATACTTTTCACAGTTAGGTGATTCCGCTTTCCACGTCACTACGGGTTTCCTTTGCTTCACAACTGCAAATGTCCAATCTAATCCGCTCGACATTTCACATTATGCTGTTTCCCAAAAATTGCCACTCCTTGCCGACTGCAAGTGCAGTCGCTCTTTGAGCGCTAGCCGGTTTCAGAATAGGGACGCATCGCCACCAATCACGATGACACAATAGGCCGTAACTCCAACGTTTTCACGACCTCAAGTCGCATTCGGGTGCATGTCACTTAGTTGATCGTGCCCACTCCTAATGAGGAATCGTTCTTTAAAATGAAGCATCTGTCTTGCTTGTGAGGGTGTCCTCCATTCTGTGTCCCTATAGGTTAACTAATAACAGTGAATGCAGCACAAGCCTGCTAAGATTGGCGCTTTTCCGTTTGTACCGAGGGTGAAGCAATCAAAACATCATTACATAAATGCGCGTGCGAAAAGTAACCGCAATCCGAGAAACACCGAGCAGCCTGTGAAGAAAACCACTCACATCTCTGAATTGTTCACCTTGATAAACAAAACTTCTGATGTGATTTTATCTCACACCTCGACAGAACTGCCGCCACCATATGGTAAGACGTGTTTGCAAAATTTCAATTTAGCCTTGTTTTTTTGAAGACATGTGTTCCCCGTAAGCATGGCAAAAACACCTAAATTTGTCGGGATCCAGAGGTTCTACATGCCTTTGGCTTCCACCAGACGATGTTTCCACGACGTCCGAAAGAGCTACCTGAAGGTGGGGTAGAGCAAAGTTGAACACAGAAAATCAGACTGCAAAAGACTGTGAGAAGATGATCCCTTGTTACCGTGCTGAACCATTTTATCGCCGGTCGTGAAAACCAGGAATATAGTGCAATAAACCAGCTTTTGTGGGCATGACTCATGCATAGTATCAGCACAGGTCTATTTAGTGCCTGCGGGGTGTCTTTTTACCAGATTCCATACGACAAACACGGCGAAAAATTGTTTTTGTACAAACTCTGTCCAAGGAATGTCTTTTGCAAAAACTACGTTCAACGTCTCTTTGTTCCATCATCCACCATTTTTTATACTTTTAACACATTCGGCACAGTCAGTGTACCACTCAGACGGAACTCTTGTCTACTATTCTATGTAAAACTGTTACTACGAGAGGCAAATGCCACATATTCTGTTACTTGGGATTAGTGCACTGGCAAGCATAGCAAGCGCAGGGTCTCCTGCTCAAAACGTTTCTCACGAGAGGCAAATGCCACATATTCTGTTACTCGGGATTAGTGCACTGACAAGCATAGCAGGATCAGGGTCTCCTGCTCAAAACGTTTCTCGAAGAGTGCTCCAATTTTTGTCCGTTTGATGTCGGTGACTTCCATTCTGAGTACTACCTATGCCGGCCTCTTCCTAGGTTGGTAAAACCTGCACATAACAGCAAATGGAAACTGGACTGGAAGAGTCTTCGCGACCTCACCCTGTACAAGCAGGGTATACGGCCGTGTAGAACCACATTCAAGACCCCGAGGTCTATTTTGTAACTTCTAGCCTCTTAACTATGAACCATTAAATCAATGTTCATGGCTCCCAACCACGCGGAAAAGTGTGAGTGCGTGCGCCTGAGCGAGTCACACCATCATTACACAAACAATGAAAGGTCACCATAAACCTTATCGTGCGTCAATTCAGGGGCTCTGATTATCGAATTTAGGTTGCGTTTCACAGGTCTTCATACTCTCTAACGTGTAAGCCGCAGCATCTGGCAGTCTAAACTAGTGGTATTCACAAACAGACTAACTACATTGTTGGTAGTATGAGGAGATTTGGGATTTTTGTGGAGATTTCTTCCTGTAAGTGAAGCCAATCTATGCTGTAAAGCCGAGAAGCACTCCACAGCTCCTCCCACCACCAAAATTCAGTAGTTCAGTGGAAGAATATACTTCACCCGATGAGGGAAACTTCATCTGAGGAAGTCGTTGCTCGAGGAGCCCTCTCCCGATGAGTGAAACTTCTATCTGAGAAGTCGTTGCTCGAGGAGCCAGTCAACACGTGTGACCGCGTGATGTGGATCCCGTGATTGAAGGAGGAGCGGCGCTATATCCTGTCTAAGTGCGAGTTAATCACATTGCTGATCAGTCGCCCGTAGCCGAGCGGTTAAGTGTTCGAACTATAGCAAGGAGGTCGCGGGTCCTAGACTCTCGGGAGCTTCGTGAGATGCGCACTGCTGATGATTCCATGTAAGGATGAAACAGCTCTACAGTGCTTCTCGGCTTTACGGTATAGATTGGCTTCACTTAGAGGACAAAATCTCCACAGACTACCTACATACGATGTTCATAAGGCTATCGAATGGACATGTGACCCTATTTAGCCGACAAGTTTATTTGTTCTCAAATACCCTTACTTGACCGTATTATTTGGCAAGTCATTTCTGCCACAGGCCTTCATTGTCAAATGCAAACGCAGGTTCCAATTTGACGTAGATGCATTGCTACTAGCTACCAACAGCCATCCTTAAGTTCTTTACTTGTTTTTCTAACGCGATGTCACGGAGCAGGCTGAAGATACGGGGAATGCACCGCATACTTCGAAAAGAATCATTCGAAATTTGCCAGACGTCTCCGTGACTCTTGATGAGCAAATGCCAAGGGTTCGCATGCCGCGAGACGTTTATTCATAGAATATATATTCAAGACAGCGTAATAAATCCTGTCACTAATGAATTGAAGACCCTTTCATTTGAACATGTGCCACATTGCCAGTCGTAAACTTTTTGAAGCAAAAAGCAGAATGTGGTTTTTATAAGCCTGAGTGGTCGTGTGAGTTCGCGTAAATCCTCGCAACTAGTAAAAACTTTGACGATATTTTGCCCGAAAACGGTCAACATGGTCTACAATTAAGGGACGTCGTTTGATAGGAGTACAAGTTAACAGGTCAGTCATGTACAGTCAGAAGGTAACACAAAACCAATTCCGACCCTGGAGTGTCCTGTTTCTCTGGCGCCTTTTAGTTCGACGCTTACCCACTTATTTAAAGCCGGAAAATGTTTTTCTTTCGCTTTAAACTAAAACGTTTAACTAATTCGCCTTGGTATTCTCCAATTCTGTTTCTCTGGCGCCTTTTAGTTCGACGCAAAATTACCCACCCATTTAAGGCCGGAAAATGTTTTTCTTTCGCTTTGAACTAAAACGTTTAACTAATTTGCTTTGGTATTCTCCAATGTTTCAAGAACAAGTTCTCGGTAAGACATGATTGTTTTAGTATTTTTACACAATCAAAAGCTTATATTTTCAAACAAAGTTTGGGTTTATTTTTTGTACGCGTAATATTATTTACTGTCAAAAAATTTCTGGGCATCAGAGCCCTGGGTAGAAACCATTTAAAAAGACGATGCTTCTCAGCAATTCAATGTAAGCACAGTATCGGTGGTGCCTCAGAGATTAGTCCGTTCAAAACCTAAAAATGGTTGCCACTGGGTGCACTTTTCCAACAAATCGCCAACAGAGAAAAGTTCACACAATCGTTAAAAATTTGATCACCTCTCTTGTTAGCGAAGGATTATGTGTGACGATTTCTTCTCGACTTGTCTATATTGCTACCTGACTGGTGGGGACATGGGCCATGGTAGCAAGTACCAACCAATTACTATGTAAGCAGCACTCTTGGAAAATGGCAAAATATATTCACCTTCGAATATCATAAACGAGAGATTCAGTTGAGTCTCTCGTGTAAACCGAATTGATTTGCAATTAAGTGTATTTCTCGAAGACATTCACCTTAGTTTTGACGACGTTTTTTCAGCCGTGGATTCTTGTTTACTCCTCAATTCATTGATGGAAGCATGCATAGTTGTGTCACTCTGACCCCGAAAGTTTTTGGAGGAACGTGTTCACAAAGACGACTGCATTGTGGATTCGCAATGTGCTTTCAAAGTCAACCAGAAAATGGCCTATATTTCAAGGTCACCCCGAACCAGTCGGTTACTGAAAACGCAGCACAGCGGAGGGCTGCATTTTCAGGATTTTATTCAATTGCAGTAGGCAGAATGACACTTTGGTGCTGCACTCGCTTCAGTTAACCCGGAAGTGCAGTCTTACTGTGAACTTCCTCCCGGTAGACTGGGCACGTTCCTGCGAGTTTTTTTTCGGTTCAAAGCTAGTCAAAGCTATTTTGGCTAGCTTTTAATTAATTCTACAAGTGTGTCTTTGTCTCCTAAGGTTCATTAATGTATTTCCCCATCAATGCATGGTAGGCACGGGGTCTTCCACGAAGTGTTGTGAGCTGGCGTGCGTGTGTCGAATCTCGTCCTGTAATTGGGTGTACACCGGGCACTTTAATCCGGCAGCACTAAAGTACTACTTGCTCGTCCATATCATAGCGCCATGGACCCCTGGGCCCGCGGTCTTCTCTCAACTCCTTTGTTGAAGAACAGAGTAGGATTGTTGCTGGGGTCTACGGTTGGAAATACTGCTTTGTAAGACAACAGCGTCACTGTAGGGTGTAGAACGTCTCAAGTTTGAATACGAGATAATTTTAAACAGAATCCAGCCTGTTATGTAGAAGCACTCATTATAAGGGGGTGACTCTGAGTCAGAATTAGAAAGTGCCCTCTGACCGTATCAGACAAAGACATACGACCATAAGCATTGTGGTAATTCCCATCATAAAGCATTGGCGGAGTGTACGCCTTCCGAAAGGTCAACTGGACTTCAAGTTGCCTTTGGAATTCGGCTGGTGAATGCAATAACAAGCAAGCCATTTCTTCACTCTATCGTTACCACATACCGTTCATAGTCTCTGGGCGGCGACGAAAAGCCAGTAAAACCGACCCAGCCTCCCTATACTCTTCATTAGTTTCATCCAAACAAGTCCGTTTCCACAGGTCTCAAGAACAGGTGCTTCTGATGTGGCTAACGTGCTCGTGAGATATTGTCAGCTGAAGTCGCACCGTCGACCGGATGTCGACAACCGACGGTTTCACGGTTCTTTTGCTCTTCACTGACGACAAAACACCAGTATGTTATACTATCACCTATGTGCCAGAAAATCATGATTGGGGATTTTACCCCCATGGTAAAATGTGGGGTCTTGGTGCACTGAGATCAGGTGGCCTTATGGATAATGTGCAATCTGCGATAGCACTGAAATAAACACATCTGAGCGTCAAATCGAAGTAGGGCGCGTCAGTGACCGCTCATTTAGAAGCTCAGTTACCAAGCCATTTCTTCACTCTATCGTTACCACATACCGTTCATAGTCTCTGGGCGGCGACGGAAAACCAGTGAAACCGACCCAGCCTCCCTATACTCTTCATTAGTTTCATCCAAACAAGTCCGTTTCCACAGGTCTCAAGAACAGGTGTTTCTGATGTGGCTAACGTGCTCGTGAGATATTGTCAGCTGAAGTCGCACCGTCGACCGGATGTCGACAACCGACGGTTTCACGGTTCTTTTGCTCTTCACTGACTGCAAAACACCAGTATGTTATACTATCACCTATGTGCCAGAAAATCATGATTGGGGATTTTACCCCCATGGTAAAATGTGGGGTCTTGGTGCACTGAGATCAGGTGGCCTTATGGATAGTGTGCAATATGCGATATCACTGAAATAAACACATCTGAGCGTTAAAATCGAAGTAGGGCGCGTCAGTGACCGCTCATTTAGAAGCTCAGTTACCACAATTCTATAGCACACCGACGCTTGAATTGATATGCCGCTCCCTGCCTGATTTCAAGTCACACTCAAGGAGGATCATGTTGGCCAAGGCCGGAAAGACACCATGATCCAAGAGCTCTCAATTTGACCGTAATCGCTTTGGTCTCGTGTTGCCATATCATGGCCTGCTTTAATTTAAGCTATGTTGATCAACCATTAACTCTGTGCCTACGATAACGAAGTGGGGTACTTGCTGGCTCAGTTTATCATCCTTCTGATTAGGGGTCGAACCCACTCCGCACATTAAGGCCTTCAACTCGCTTGTTGTTCGCCTATCGAGTGAGACTCACATTATCTCATTAAATCGCTGATAGTTCTGAAGGATATCAGTTGAAAAGCCAAGCAAAAGTTTGTACTAATTAATTCTTGTTTGCAGAAAATGCCGCAGCGGACACGGAGGAAGGAGCAGTCGGTTATTCAAACTAAAATAACTGTCATCAGATATTGTTTTGAAATTTTTGTCTACGCATGCCCTGCTGAATATGTCGAATAAAGTTGATATTAACAGTGACTTTTGACAATGACTTTGGCACTCATTCTCCGAGGGACTCTATCAGAATAATGACTCCTTTGAATGAAACGCTTTAGAAGAGTTTGCGCATTCTCGGAAGCGTCGCAGATGATCGTACAGAAACGTGTTCTCAGTGACATGGTAATCAAATCTGTGCAACGGTGAACTGGACAACGGGATCCAATACAAGGAAGTCAAGTAGAAACCACACATTTGAGTTCCCTATGCATATATATAGACTTGCACACCAAGTCAAGTTCAAACAGGTACAGACAGAACAGTTTGGTCAAACGATATTGGTCCCCTGATGGTATCTCAGCCTTCATACAACCGTAAACTGTACGGATGCAAGCACCTTCCTTGCGGCAGTTGAGCGGCAATACACATTGCTGGTGCATTGCGGTCACTGATGACGACGATGGCGATTTCAGCAAGATGCGGACCAAATAACTCTTTGCGATCTTAGGGTTCGGTAGTTTCCCGAACTCCGTTGTATCTGCCATCAGAGGGCAAACCGTCTTGACGTGCGATTTCAGCAAGATGCGGACCAAATAATTCGGTGCGATCTTAGGGTTCGATAGTTTCCCGAACTTCGTTGTAGCTGCCATCAGAGGGCAAACCGTCTTGAGTTAAGAATAAAAATACACGCGTGGACTGACATTCAGCTGAAAACATTGGGTCACTGCGGCTAATAATGGATTATCCTTAGTGTTCTCGGTTCACAAGATTTATGTAGGACAAGCAAGTGTGGCGGTATTGAAATAAATCCGAGTGCAATATCGATGGCGTGACGGATATCTAGTTGTATTTGTATACATTTTATGCTTCATGTGTTGTGAGACGCGAAAACCTTTCTTCTTCTTACCTCGTACATTCCCACGGCCCTGACACCTCTCCAAAATGTCACTTTTTCACTTATGTTATCCGAGGAGAGAATAGATTTTTGATGTTACCGTTTGTCAGATATCCTACAAACTGAACCCCGAGGCGGTCCGGTGCGCACTACTCAGGTGGTCAGAAAAACCACGAGCCAGAAATTCAGCGGGTGGGACTACCGCAAAAAAAAATTAGTTTGAAAATGAGAGTATTTCGCTGGTTAAGTCACACTGACAGTGGAAAGTTCCACCCAATCAAATGACAGCAACGATGCGTAGAACCGATTGGATGAGATACAGCCAAGTAAACACGAAGTAAATCATTGGTCAATTCTGATTGGTGTCCAAACGTCCACGAGATTGGTTCCTACCCGGAGTACCCTTGAGCACAAAACCAAAGAACTTGCAGTTATACACCAATGAGAGTTACAAGCCAGTCTAATGAGAGAGGCAACGTTGGTTTCAGTGGCTTTGTTGGCTCTGACCATGCAAGCATTCGAGTAAGTTCAATAGAAGTGTTAGTTTTCCGTAACAATCCCACAACAGACTGGATCTCTACTACCGTAACAAGGGGCGATTTCGTGACAAGCGATAGATTGTCTATGCGTATCTGTCTATGAGAGATCGGGTACATCTGTGTGACGTTCCATCACTAAATTTTGCAGAGTGGTCTGGTCGCCCATATATCACTTGGCACACCTGCACAAAACGTTTGCGTCGCTGTCGACACAACTCTGGATGTCAGCACAACCAGCACACACCTTGTTGATTGGATTACGAAAAGAAAATTCAATCGGCGAGAATCATCAACAGACGAAACAGTTTTGAGTTTTTTAAGCATAAAACAAATGTCGACCGTAGGGGTAAAAGACCACTTTCAGGTTTGTTTCATTTTAATTTATTGAGTCTGTTTACCATAAACGAACAAAGGTGCCCAATCTCGGAGATGATCATCTGGGTTTGGGGCACCAAGATGTTGAAAGGACGATGGACGATTTCAGCATGTCATGTCAGCGAACCAGATGATAGATTACAAGGGGTTTACTCTGTTTTGCGTATGGTATGTTACCCGACTCTTGGGACAGGTCTGATGATAAAGACTTGTTGCCAGTTATCCATCTCTAATATTCGTTATGTGATAAATTCACTGATTTATATTCGTTTTGAGTGCTGATCATCGGAACGATTTACAACCTGACGCTCGCCTTGTGTTTGGGTCACATGGGACCGTCAACCCAGCAGAGTTCCAGCTGGTGTCCTTAGAATCTGGTCGCAGTTATTGGAAACTACGTATACAAAGGTAAGTAATGTACCAGTGCATAATGGCCTGATCAGAGCAACGAAACATGACGCCAATTCATTCATCATAAACTTGTCTCTCACTTTTAGTCTCGGAACGCCAGCAGAGCAGGTTTTCGACAAACCGTTTATTGCAACGCTGGATTCCACTGTCTGGCTAAACAAGCACAGTGTGAGTGGTGCAGAAAAAAATCAACACGGTATTGGGAGCGCAAAAATGGGAATATTTGTACGTCATCGACTGCAACCGGGTGGACCAAATGCCAACCCTCCGAATCGCTTTTGATAGTGTACAGTTGGATCTTCACCCAAGCTTGTACATTCAAAAAGTGGAAACTTTTGAGGGACTAGCGCACATTGTGATTGCGAAGCAACCGGACGGATCAAACTCAAGGTTTGTGGCCCATTCACGGCCAGTTTGGTGTTTTACTATGGTGTTATTATTATTGCATTATTATTATTATTGTACAAGGTGCCTTATTTTCCTCTAAACCTGGCAGTGACTCCTCATTTTACAAACAACTGATCACGGAATGTGACCACTGATTTATTGGACTGGATGGCCGGGCTTGTTGGTAATTGAGTAGCCTTAATTTAAGCCTTACCCACACCTGTTGTTACCAGGTGCAAAACCAAACACAAGGTTCACGAACACTTCAATTGCTCCCATTAGGACTTGGTGCAAGAAGAGATACGCTGTTTCAGCTCAATCGTCCCAGATCCAGACATAAGAACTGATCGCATGACGCTCGGAATGGCCTTCATGGAACACTTTATAACTATATTTGATCAACAGAAGAAAGTAGGATTCAAGCCAAGAGTCTGCTAATCACTTTCGCATGGTACTCACATTCTTACGTTTTTCACGCCAATACAAATACAGCTTCGCACGCAGTCTTACGTTTTTCTTGACACGAGTGGACAAAACATGGTCAAATCATCTGAGTTCCCACTTTACTAATGTTTTGCAGAGGTCCGGTAAATTGAATAACTGCTTTCAATCTCAGTGATTCAAAACCACATCAATGAACCTGGAAAATCCATTGCTTTGTGGAAACATGGAGACGGAATTTGAGAAACGGTCAGCGCAATCCGTGGGTCTGGGCCGACAATATATTAAGCAGCACATTTCAATGGAAATTACGCTCGTTAATTTTTTGAGCGCGGTTGAATTCAATGTTCAATAGGTTCAAAATATCCACCCAATCGATAAGATGAGAATTTGTTAGTTCGCCAAAACAAGTTGCAACTGCTGGGTCTGCTGTAGAGCCAGTTAAATTGCTGGAGGATTGGGGTTTTATCGCCGTCGGATGCCTCAATTTCCGGAATTTTACAGGTCTTAATTATGAGCTTGTGACATATCGTTGCCATAAATTATCCAATACGGGGATGCAAGATAAAGGTGAATATTGGATGAGGAATGGCTAGGGTTCTTTTATATTGAGGATGTGGAAGTTTCCGTTGGATTGCGCGCATTAGCGGGACGGTTGTGACCGCAGACTTGTGTTTGGTCGCAAAGAAACACGTCGATTATGCGAAATCACTTGCTAATTTCATCGAGTAAACTACTCGCAAGTTGCTGAAAACTCTTCGTCGGCCCGCGACCGGTTTCGCCCTTCTTGGTGCTCATCGAGTGGGCGCAGCCACCAAGTTACTGTCAACCTAAT
>NW_008752269.1:36355-36816 GCF_000715545.1 Opisthorchis viverrini | reverse complement strand
GCTACTCACAAGGTTGCTGAAACCTCTCCGACAGCTCACGACCGGTTTTGCCCTTCTTGGTGCTCATCAGGCGCAGTCGTCGAGTTTTCAACAACCTCATGTTCTACTGCTAACTAATTTCACTGTTGGTTAACGCCCTATGAAAGTTGATGACTGCCTACAGCATTATCAACATTTAAGCAATCGTAATTTGTAAAGATTTCAAGGGGCCCGTGTTTAGGTCTGTTGAAAGTAAGGTCTCCGTAGAAATTGATGCACATGAGATTGGTGAATTTTCGACTCTCCGTGAGGATCTATGATCGTTAATTAAGCAGCCGTAGGTTGCGAGGATTGCAGGGTGCCTGTGTTTAGGTGTTTTAAAAGTAAGAGTGTCTGCATAGAGTTTAATGCGCTCCAATGGATGAATCTGCGGCTTTCCATCAGGATTTATGGTCAAAGCGGATAACCTATGCAAATACACT
>NW_008752269.1:29755-34996 GCF_000715545.1 Opisthorchis viverrini | reverse complement strand
GTCCGGTTCGCTCATCCTTCTTATTGGAATGAACTAAGCACTTGGAGTAGATTTATCCAGGCTCATAGGGGGACGCCTAGGGGAGTAAATCATAAGTCAATCTAGTCATAAAATGATGTCACAATTGCATCCACATTCGGATCAGAGAGGTCACGATAAGCCTAGTCTTATATTCAGGCGATTAGCATAGAGGATCAGAGTCGTTCACAAGGATGGTTACCGTGACAACCGAGTGTCACGTATCAAGGACAATCACTGTGAAAATTCTATCATCATCAGTTCGGAACAGTACGACAGCGTTTAGCTAAATTTCAACCACTCACTTTGGCCGTGCAACTGCACGCGTACATTTGTGGCAGAATTTCTTCCACATATGGGAGGATATCAAGAAGATCAAATATTTGTTGAGCCAGTACGACAGCGTTTAGCTAAATTTCAAAATTCCACTTTGGTCGTGCAACTGCACGCGTACATTTGTGGCAGAATTTCTTCCACATATGGGAGGATATCAAGAAGATCAAATATAAGTTTGTTGAGCAAGGTGAGCCTGCTGTTAGCTTGCTGGAAGCAAATGGGTGCGCGCCCTTCTCAGTTGCATCAGGTCATCTGAGTCCACACACTGGTTCACTATCTAGTTGGACGCTTTTGATCCATTCCCGAAAATCGTCCGTGAACTATTCGGTATGGATTTCAAATCAACCTCCGAGTAATTCCGATAGTTCGAAATGCAACTGCTAATATCCTTCCGAAAATGCGGCTGGCTTCTCGTATACGTTTCGAGGAACGTACAAGAATGTGACATGCTGGGTTCGATGACTTACACGCGTCAGCGTGGCGAATCTTCTGGTTTGCGGACAAATTTAGGAGAGACGCAACCGTTTCGGCTTCAGTTTTCGGCCTAATTGGCTTGCACAAGCTGCGAGAATTTTTGTTCCCGTCCTAATGGCTCCGAACCTCAATCAGGTGGTCGCTCTGAGTAAACGGTTTTTCAAGCGTAGAACTCGATGCAACTCAAGCATTACGCATGGGTCTGTTCCTATTGTCCCCTTGCACGTACAGCATCTCTGAAAACAGGACTTGGCGGGTAGTAGATGTGTAACGCAAGGCCCACCCATTTTTGCCCGCAGTGCTGGTAACATAACCTGGGGAGAGTACCTCGAATTCCCGTCACCTGATCACCTAAAGGGAATCCGGTTCCAGGCGATCCGAGCGGTACTGCCTAGAAATTGGTATTGTAAAACATAAGATGACCCACATCGTCCTCCGGAAGTGGACGACTCTAATTGCCGTGCAACAATACAGCGTTTAACAAAGTCAGAAAAACGCGTGCCTTCCGAACTTGTAAGATACCTTGCGAAGTACCGTAGAATCAGCTCTCCAGGCAATACATTCAATGAAGATTGTGTATCTACTGAGGAGTGAATTAGTCACACAATACGTTCAAGCGCATTGGTTGTTGCACGTTCACGAGTACTCAGTGAAGCGGGTGAGACGATGGGTCTGATGTTTTGTAGTCTGGATTCCGGGTCGGTTCGCAAAATACCTCTTTGACACGATGCCATATCAGAGGAAGATTGACTATCTGGGTTCAAACTGGATGGTTTGTTTCGCGGGTGATTTGCGCTTCCTCCCGCAAGCTGCGTAACTTTGACTAATCTGCCCTTTGTTATGACGGGCCCAGCGACGTCTGCTTGTGCGCTGGGAAGGAGTTAAGGAGGGACATCGGTGGACGCTGAACTGCGTTGGCAAATGATACTTCCCGGTAGCCCAGGCTGAAGAACGGCGTTTGGTTGAGGTGCCCCACCTTGAGCATTCGACTCAAAAGTCTGGCCCACGAGGCAGTGGGAGAATGTAGGGTTTACTTTGGGGACCCCGCTCGAAGCCGACGACTAAACAGTCTGATATTCTCGCCAGCAGGAGATTGGCCTAACCCGAGAACGCAGGGGATAAGGTATTACTCTCTCATTCCTGATGCGGCTGCGCAGAGCATGTGCCTTTTGAGCAGCACCGGACTCTGGTTTCAAAAGTACTTCGACCGTATTGGATAATGCGGTGGCGGTCACGGTCAACCGTTGGGCGAGCGGAGTGTGAGGATTTTGGGGGCGACCTTTGCTAACCTGTCCTTCCTCGGGGGAAGGCAGCATCGCTGCTTCCATAAGCATCGTTATGCTAGTCGCCTGGGGGAAACACCTTGTTGCCTTCACACTGCTATCGCAGAAGACAATACGACTTCTTCCCCAGACCACCTTGTAGCACGATTACTCGTAGCGCGGAGTCTCGCTGCTCTTGGTCTGGCTTCCCCCTTTGGCCTTCCTGGCATGGTCGCACCTTGCGGAATGAAGTTCCAGCCAGTGTAGCCCGCTATATCATGGCAGTACTCAAGCCCGACCACCACGTCAAGGTGGCAGCTTTAGGTCGGAGCCTTTTCTGTTATGATGAGAATCGATCCCATCTTCTTCTTGTAGGCATACACAATGGCCATTGAACTGAATTCCAGCGTGACCTTTCTCCGTCATTCAAAATATACAGTGACATCAGTTTCCCCTGGTGTTAGAATTGCGGAAGACGTTTTGTGATCGTCAGTTGACTCTGGGTACGGAAACTTCATTATTCGTCAAATTGCGATTTGAGAATGGGCTCCATTGCGTTGTCCATAGGGATGGGTGGGATTACCTCAAAGTGTCACCGGTTATTCCTGAAACCTTTCTGCCATTCAAACGAAGTGAGCGTATTTAGGCCAACTTCCTGGACATCCTTGCGAAGAATCACTCCAGTCGCTTGCGAAATCTTGTAAAAGGGGTTCTGTGTTCGGAACTCACTTACTTAGTTATCTGATCAAGTATTTGATTTCCGAATGAAACAACGCAAATTCTAATAGCCGAGTGTCACTATTACGGTAGTGACTATACGCAGAATCTCTGACCCTAGTTGTTTGAAAATAAGTGATACATTAATCGGAGAGTATTTTGTGGCACAAGCTTAACATTCGCGGAATGTCATGGTTGAGAACGCTTGTTTTGGCTTTACTCATGAGTACACTTGTTCCTATTCAACCTACCTATGCGACCGAACCCAGATCAGATTGAGGAAAATGTTGCCCACTTATTGTGCATTTGTTCAAAGTATTACACGGTGCAGTGTAAGTTGTCATGCGCGCTGGCTGAGTTACATAAGGTGTGGATATTTCGTGCACTCCCTCAGCGTTTGGAGGCCTTACTTGATGACTTTTGCCAAAATGAAGCAGACAGGACGACAACAGTGTGGAGAATGCAAATCGATCTCCCTCTATAGCGAATTTACAGTGACGCAGTTGGATCATTGGCACGATGAGCTAGTTTTCAGAGGCTACGCTGATGCTTTTGCTTATACGCGAGTCCCTTTGGCGGTTTCTCAAGGGATCAGTCAGGCAAAGTTTTTTGGCATAACGATGGGCACTGGTGCCATTTAGCTTTTTATCATCAAGACAACGCCAGAACACTTCTGAGCGGGTTGTTGGTGAAATTTCTCTTAGAAGTGCTGTATTTCTATAAAAATTTTACGAAATTTCGCACCAATACATCTTCACCGCTGTAACTGATTTTCATCTAGTCTGAGTGCCCTGGTTTCATCATTTATAATTTGTAAGGTTGACGGAAACTCGGGGACTGCGCCTACCTGATGAGCCCCAAGAAGGGCGAAACCGGTCGTGGGCTGTCGAAGAGTTTTCAGCAACCTTGTGAGTAGTTTCCTTCATGATAATGGGCAACCTACCTATTCGTAATGGGCGTTTACTGTGATTCGCCCTGTTATCCCACACGTTCGAATAGTTCTCAGCGAAGCAATTTGTACCCGTGAGTGAGCGTAGCCCGGCAAACGTTGCATGCTTTCATCTTCCCACCGTAGAATCCCTCCTAATTATCAGCATTCCCTAGTGCTGAATCAACGGAGGGCAGAAAGACCATTGTCATCCGTGTGTACCAACGCTTCCGGCATGAGAACACTTGAGCCTGCCACTGGTAACTCATTCATCTAACTGCAGAGAGATCCTTGCAAAGCATATTTCATACGTAAATGAACGGCCGTAAAAATGCGGTAAACTCGGTTGCTAAATCTGAAGAAGAAACGCCTCAGTTCCGTCGATAAATTCTGACACCATTCTAGTTTTGGCACAGTGTGGCTGATGAAAAGTAGTGAAAATTTAACCGCTATACCCGTGAAAGGGAGAAGGCTTACACTGCGGAGTTATTTATGAGGAAATACCAACTGACCGGCTACAGACCATTGGACAGGGAAGCAAAACTCCTATTTGCATCTTATTTACAAAAACTAGACATTCATCTTCTTTTGAACTTTTCTAGAAATTCATTGACTCCAATCATTCCTCGCTCAAATCCAAGCAAACTTTACAAAGTGACTCCATGAATTCCGCATCCAGATCTCCCCTTTTCAAAAGACCCAAAGCGAAATTCCACGAACAGCACATACTACTCGCGTGCCTCTCCATCAGTAGTATCACTGTTACACCGGAACTGCCGACTGAACGCAAGGTTGCGATTGCCTAAACAGAAAACGCGGCCCCTAAAAGAGAGTCACGTCGAAAAAGTCTGCTTGATAAGCGGTACATTTTATTGGTGGTTTATTGCCGATTCTTCCCCGACACTAGGTTTCATTGTTCTGCTCTGAATAACTGCCGGGCGATCCTGAACCGGTCAGCACAAATTCAGTCAGCAGAGCTCAACCAACCGGGCGTTGCGACCCTGTGACTCACAACACCGGGAGATCAAAGTGGATTCATTAAACCAGAAGTTTTTTGGCGAATTCGAAACTCATGTCTTTATGCTCGAGATGGTGAAGTACATTTTAGGTAGGAGTAAACACTTTGCCTCAGTCTAATACTGATTTCGACCCATGCCCGAAGTCCGTTCGGTTCCTTTCGTTCGACAATGTCATTGGTGACAACAATCATTCTAGAATTTTCGGGACAATTTGTCTCATATGCGAAGTTGTGTTTCATGTTACGGCAGCCAATAAACGGTGATTAATTGATGAATCAAATCAACAGCTTTCATCAATTATCTTAGTAGTTGGTTTGAAATGGTGAACACTCTCCTTTCGAACCCGAATGGCGCGAGGTTTGCTGCTTGTTCCTTTTGAGCGGAGAAAATGAATACCCCACATAATGGACTGGAAAGGCACAAGGACGTCAGGTACACACTGGATTCCCCACACTCATGCGATGACCCAATTCGGAAGTCTTGACCA
>NW_008752269.1:11759-18953 GCF_000715545.1 Opisthorchis viverrini | reverse complement strand
GAAGGGCATTCTGTGTGTGGTTAGGTGATTATCAGTTTGGATTCATCAGTTTGGTCATCAGTTGAAATCCACATGTCCTTCTGGTTCTTTATGTCGGATATTCATTTTATCCGCTCGAAACAAACCAACAGCGAACCGCACAAACTCCGGAGTCTAGCGGAGAGTCTTCGGAGGTTACAGTACCCCAGGTAATGCACGTAAATTTAAGGATGTACTGGTTTTCCTAAAACGAGAGAGACCGGATTGATCATCCACTAAGTGATGCCATTAGCAGCTATGCAGAAATGTGTACGGGTTACGTTGTTCGACCGGTTGCCTAGGGGTTCCGCGGTAGCCTTACTATCATGAATTGATTGCCTCAAGAAACTCATCAAAATATTACAACATCCGCGGTAGCCTTACTATCATGAGTTGATTGCCTCAAGAAACTCATCAAAAATATTACAACACTTCATCGATTTATCTGGTGCGAAAACCGCTAAATGTGTCGTAGCGATTAGTAAGTGAACGAGCGTAATCCCATCAACATCTGTTCCTCAACGAATTGCCAACCGAAACTCAAGGATTGCGCTGGTCGTTCTCCAAATCCCGTGTTCAGGTTTCCACAAATCAATGGAATTTCTAGCTTTATTAACGTAGTATTGAATCAGCGAGATTAAACGCAGTTAGTCAAGTTAGCGGCCATCTCCACAAAATTAGTAAAGTGAAACCAGTCCGATGATTTGACTATGTTTTATCCACTCGTGTCAGGGAAAACGTAAGACTGCATGCGAAGCCGCATTTGTATTCGCGTGAAAAACGTAAGAATATGAGTACCATGCGAAAGTGATTAGCAGACTCTTGGCTTGAATCCCACTTTTCCCTCTCGTTGGTCAAACATAACTATAAACTGTTCCATGAAGGCCATTCCCAGTGTCATGTGATCGGTTGTTATTTCTGGATCTGGAACGATTGAGCTGAAACAGCGCATTTGTCCTTCCACCAAATCCTAATGAGAGAAATCAAAGTGTTCATTAACTTTGTGTATGGTTTTGTACCTGGTATCAACATAACCTAACAGGTGTGATTGAAGTTCAAAACAGGGCTGATACATTACCAACGAGCCCGGTCATCCAGTTCAATAAATCTGTGGTGAGTGTGCGTGATCAGTTGTTAGCAAACTGAGAGGCCACTGGCAGGTTCAGAGGGAAATAAGGTGCGTTGACCAACAACACATCAGACTATTCCTATTCAGATTGGTCGTGAATGGGCCACAAAACCTTGAGTTTGATCCGTCTGGTTGCTTCGTAATCACAATGTCCGTTAATCCCTCGAAGGTTTCCACTTACTTTTCGAATGTACATTCTTGGGTGAAGATCCAACCGTACATCATCAAAAGACATAAGGAGAGTTGGCATCTGATCCACCCGGTTACAGTCGACGACGTGCAAGTGTTGCCATCTTTGCGCTCCTAATGCGGTGTTGATTTCTTCTGCACGTTCCACACTGAGCTTGTTTAACCAGACAGTGGAGTCCAACTTTGCAACAAAAGGTCTCCTGAAAACCTCCTGTGTTGCCGTTCTGAGACTAGTAGAGAAAGAGCAGTTTGTGATAAATAAATCAGCACAAAGTTTCGTTGTATTAGTTGGGCCATTACGCATTGGTACATTACTTACCTTTGTATTCGAACTTTCCAACCTCCACGAGCGTCATCCAATTGCACCATCTGGAACTCTGCTGGGTTGACGGTTCCATGTGACCCAAATACAAGGCAAGCGTCAGGTTGTAGATCGTTCCGATGATCAGCACTCAAAATCAATGTAAATCAGTGAATTTATCGCAAAACGAATATTAGAAATGGATAACTGGCAACAAGTCTTTATCATCACACCTGTTCCAAGAGTTGGGTAACATACCATACGCAAAATAAAGTAAACCTATCGTAATCTATCATCCCATTTGCTGACATAACATCGAGAACGTTGAAGTCATGTACCCTCCTCCCTAGACTTGGAAACGCCAGACCCAGATGGCCATCACCAAAAACGGGCATCTTTGTTCGTTCACTGTAGACACCAAGCAAAGAAAATGTTAGTCGACCAACTGGATATCCATCAAGCTATTCGAAAATAAACTCATTAAAGTACAGTGAGGCAAACCTGAAAGTTATCTCTTACACCTACTGCCGCCATATCTCTCGAGGTAAAAATACGCACAGACGTTTCGTCTGTTGATGATTCTCGCCGATTGAATTTTCTTTTCGTAATCCAATCAGGATGGTGTGCCTTTGAGGATAAGACCACAGTGACATCCAGAGTTGTATCGAACACAAAAGTGCAAAAGGTTTTGTGGTCGTTTTAAGTGATGTGCATGCGACCAGTCTACTCGTGAAACTTTAGGAAGAGAACGACAAAGAAACGTATCCCCTCTCCCAAAGAGAGGTCAGCATAGACAATATCTCATTTCTCGCGAAATCGCCCCTTGTTATGGTAGTAGAGATTCGGTCTTTTATAGTATTGTTACGGCAAACTAACCCTCGCGTTGAGCTTACCCGATGCATGAATCGTCAGAGCCAACAAAGCCACTGAAACCAATGTTGCCTCTCTCATTGGACCGGCTTGTAACTCTCATTGGTGTATAACCACACGCTTTTGGGTTTTATGTTCAAGGGCACTCCGGGTAAGAACCAATCTCGTGGACGTTTGGACACCAATCAGAATTGAGCAATGATTTACTTCGTGTTTACTTGACTGTGTCTTATCCAATCGGCTCTATGCATTGTTGCTGTTATTTGATTGGGCGGAAGTTCCCACTGTCAATGAGCCTGAACCGCATTCTATCCCACTTAGGGATATCGCGTGTAGACTTGCATGTCGTGTAAAATTCGTCGTTCATTGCACACGTACAACCAATAAGATAACTCAATCTCATTCAGGTCGGAAATGACTGCATCCTTCTGCACCTGAAAGTTCCAAATCTATGCTACTGTCTACTACAGCCAGCAATTATAACGCCATAATCTCTGCGTCCAGCGTGTTACTCGACAGGTGCTGTGTACAGTCATGTAGCTTGCTTTCATCAGCCTACCTAATGCCACTATGTACCAAATCAAAATAAGTACTGACTTACTCCATCTACGAATCTACTACCATCGCATCTCTGAGAATCTGTAACTGAAAATGGCACAAGATTAAAAACTGGTAATAAAAATGGATGGATGAAAACGGTAGTTAAGCACTTAATTATAAACGTGTGAATCACTTTCAGGCGGATATCTTTGGCTACACGGACTCAGCCGACAACCCGGCACGGATATTTCGGGCACACTTTGTCTGCATCGATGTGCAATAAAGACACTCGGAAACCCAGTAGGAACAAAAACGATGTGTGCAACTGAATAAAGTGCACACCACATTGGTGTGTGGAAATTCCTACGCATTCCTCCATATAAGTGCCATCTTTTGGGCTGGGGGTTGGCTCTTCCACGTGTGACGTGAGAAATCCGAAAACCCGAGAAGCCACACTAAAGCTTAGCTAGGTACTGACACAAGAGCCAGGAGACACGCAAGCCCATAATGTGAAATTCTCTCATGCCAAATAGAGATTAGTGATAATTTCTTTACCGGTTTATTAAAGCACCGTTCATCACGACCTTGCTCGCAGCTTCATCGCTCCCTATCTCGCTTTCTGCTATTTAGTCCTACCTATTCTTTTCACACTGTTGGATGACAATAAAGTTAAGTGCATAATTTTGTGGTATAGATGTCAGACTTTGACCATCCCATTTCATAGGTACAACGTCGCATAATTGCGGAATTGGACAAAGGATGAGGTGGTGGGAGATTGGGCGAGCATAGCTTGGAACCATCTAATTTTTGGGACGTTTCATGTGTTCCTTGTCACAAATATTCGCACGTCTAACTGCCTGCATATTATTCTGAGGCCCGGTTTTTCTTGCGTGTTGGTTTATATTGCACTCAAGTAATAAGTATTATTGGGGAACATAACTCTTTCAGAAGCTGTGATAACACGCCGTAAAGCACTTTGCAATTGGTTCCATCTTTCCGCCAATCATCACCAGTGTGCACAAAAATCCGAACCCTCTGGATCTCGGCTAGTATCTGGAGCTCCTTTTTTCCATTGAGACGGCTAGGTATCCACTTTTGTGACGCACCCCCAGGACAGGCTGTAGATTGGTCTTATTTCCCGGTTATGATTACACAGGTTCATCTAAAAAAATGTAGCACGTGCCACATACGGGAATCAGTTTACTTCGGCAGATTACTCCGCGTCTGAGGGTGACGTGAACCAATATTATACTCTGGAGTAGGTCTTTAGAGAGACCGTCTGTTGTATGGCTTGTGTCCGGAGGCCAGCTGTCCCTAATAACCGAATATCACATCATTTGGACAGATGTGTCACGTGCAGGACACGGATCCAGCGAAGGCATGCCTTGATTGGTCGGAATGCCAGCCAATCCGAGTCGAGCATCTTTGGCTCACCGCTTCTCGTCCCCCACGGAGATTCTGGCACGACCTAGTGGAACACTCTGTGACTACGCTATAAATACAGTTGTACCAATTTTCCTTTGTCTCCATAAAAAGCTGTGTAGAGTTACCGTGCCTTTTGATATGCCATAGAAGGTGGAGCAGGAATCCAAGGGACCGACACAGGGCTGCACGGTCGTCCACCAGGACACAACAACTGGCGGCAACCCGAACCCATGATGTCAATGTCGGCAGATCAACCTCAATCAGTTTTACAGCAACAACAGAAGCAGTCCGAAGAAGCTCAAATGAGGCTTGTTGAACCTCTGGTGCGCAGTATGTCGCTGAACACGGCAAACATGGTTGAGCCTACGTCTTCTTCCATAGATGCTGATGCCAGCATGATTGCAATGCTTCATCCGGACGAAATCTCGAAAGTTGGTTCAAGAAATATGAAGACATGTTTCAAACCTAATCTGGTCAGTTTGATGATGGATGGAAATTTCGAATGTTTCTGCGGAAACTGGGGCCAGCCGAACATGATGGGTCCACAAATTTCATACTCTCCAAACTCCCTCGTGACCTGGGCTTCGCGGATGCTGTCAAAATTCCAGCCCAAATATTCGGTGGGCAAAGTTCCTTGGTCAGCATTCGTTATCAGGGTCTCAAGATTACGAAAAGGGATACTGAGAATTGCATGACAAAGCGCAGTACGTTCGAAATCGGTTTCGTTTTTCCCTCGTGCAACTTTGTGAAAGAAATTTTATCGTTGTTCAATCTATTCACAGAGTGCACACGAGTCACTGTTGAATTTTATTACTCTAACAAAACATTTGGGAGATAACCCCTGTTATTCTTCGCACACATCCTACTTTGCATCTAGTCTTAAACATGACAGCAATTTATACCGATTGCTCTCTGAAGCCATTGGTGGACCAAAACAAATGTGGGCAAAATGGCTGCCCGTCGAACTTCAAACGCGGTATGCAATGCCACACCTGCAAAGCCTGGTGACACTTCAAATGCATAGGTTTGCAGGACGACCAGAATAGCCGATTAGCTAACTCTCCTGACCCGTTAGTCTGCTCCAGCGGCCTCTACATTAAGGGTGCAGTGCATATCGCAGACAAGAAGAGAGCCCCCAAAAACGGTACTCAAGCCCAAATGCAGAATCGGAAAGACAAATGTGAGTGCTTCGCTTTGATCGAGACACTCGGCGCGAAATTGGAGCTCCTTTCTAACACACCGGAGGATTCAGACATAGGGAATGCAAGGACTTAGACGAAAGTTGATACAGAACATTCTTCGCTGAACGAGTACCTCGGGCTATTTATACCGGGTACCTTGGCTGCAAAGAAAGTCAGACAACTCTCCGAAGCAGCTATAAAGACCGCCACAGGCGCTTAAGGGAGAACAGATTGACAATCTGGGGGTCATTCTCCGGAAAAATCACGCCATCAAAGCTGGTACAATCAATCCTTAGAACAAAAGAACGTGGAACAGGCTGGCAGCATTCAAAAGGCCAACTCAATGATCAGGCGCCTATCTGAGGATCGTCATCTAGACGCGCAAAAGCTTGGTCACAGAGGCATGAATTAGGCCTCCTCTGGGCGCCAATTCAGCCGACCCCAAACTCATGGCCAAGCTGACAATTGTCAAGGCCCATTGTGTTATCGAAAGCAGGTCGACGAAACCAGTCACGTCTCCTGACTGCAGTTTTTATCCTACCACCACAGGCTTCCAGCACACCAAGGACGGTGATTCCCTGGAGGAGGCAAATCTCACACCCAAGCAGCGTCCAAATTACGGAAAGCTATCAGCGCTCATCCCCGTAACAGATGACACAGGTACAGCCATTTACTCCTTACCAAAGCCGCAGCCTCTGAACTGGACTGAGTCGTATGTGCGGGGACAAGCAGCAAAGCGAATCTCCGGCTCTATTCCGTCAAAAGTGGCCTCTCTGCTTGTGTAGACAGCCGAAGCTATAAACGTCTCTCGTACCTTCAGTTGGCCACGCTGACCGCCGGCACACAAGCACGAAAAAAAGCGACCGCATCAAAACAATCCACATAGAATTCGCTAGGTTGAAAAACTACTGGCTTGCTTCAAGGTGCAGCCAACGCGAAAACGAGCCTCTTGAGATTGCCACCAAAAGCATTGCTTCTAGGTGCCCCCACCTAGGGCTCAGGGTCTCACAGGGACAATTTTCCGGTCCAACCGCGCCAAAACACCCAAGAATCCAGGAAAGGCGAAAGTTTGCCACAAATCTTTGATCAACAGCAAATCTGGTCACCAGAAAGGCGGTGCTGAAAGTGCTACAAACAGCAACGGTCGAAATTTCTGCCCACGGGGTAAAAAAACTTCGACCCCCAAGGCTGAAAGGACCGGGAAAATCGGGCCCTCACGGAGCGAAAAAAACCTTGCAAGCGAAAAGTATCCCCACGAACCACGAAGACAGGAAGCAGATGTCATTGCCCGAGAAACCCTACGGAGCCTTGAACAGAACTATTAAGTCTACTAACCTCTCTGGTCACTCAAATTTCGGCTCTCCACCCTCGGAGGCATCAGAGACAGTGTTGAAATGCTTGTCCACAAACTGACTCAGCCTTTTCAACAAACTCGGCGATGTTAGAAAGTCAGCTTGCCTTGAAAAACCGTCCATAATCGCACTCACAGAGACCTGGCTCACACCAGATGTCTCCGACGCGGAGATCTCGATAGACGGTTA
>NW_008752269.1:0-6623 GCF_000715545.1 Opisthorchis viverrini | reverse complement strand
GGGGGCCGCATCGTTTTGGACACCAGGCAGCCGTGACACCCCTCCGAAGTGGAGGGTACCATATCCCATGTCAGCATGCTGACAGTCTCAGGGAGGGACGGATGTGCAACAGCACCTCCATGAGTCGCAACAGTGGAGTCGAAAGCAGCAGTCGGTTGAACAGCCTTCTCAAGAGCGAGGTTCTAGGAGACCAGCCGTCCCTTGCAAACGAGCATCATATCATTTGGACGGATGTATCATATGCAGGACGCGGATCCAGCGAAGGCATGCCTTGATTGGTCACAATGCCAGCCAATCCGAGTCGAACATTTTGACTCGACGCTTCTCGTCCCCTCGCGTAGATTCCGGCAGGACCTCGTGGAACACTCTGTGACTACCCTATAAATACAGTTGTAATAACTTTCCTTTGTCTCCATAAAAGGCTGTGTAGAGTTACCGTGCCTTTTGATATACCATAGCGGGCGGAGCAAGAATCCAGGAGACGAATACAGGGTTGCCCGATCGTCCACCAAAACACAACGGTTTGATACCGTTCATTGATTTATCGGTCACTTCAAACATCCGAAGGCCATGATTGGACTAAGTTCGACTGTTTAAATTCGGCTAGAAGCAAACAACAGTGCAGAGAGCTGATTTCTACAAAATTCGGTGCAAGAATATGGCGAAATTGAAGTGCGCAAACAGAAAAAGTCACAGACATCTATGAATGCGTCCGACATTTCTGAGGAGAAAGGCAAAAGTATTGTTAGCAAGCCCGCCTGAGGAAGACGAAATTATCCCATTACAAACCACACGCATGGAACGGAAAGATATGGACTCGCCCTGATGGGCCTGAAATAAGACACGTGGACGAAAGAGGGCCCAAGGGGGATGAATGCACTGAAATAGGATCGCTGGGACTCATGAAAACTGAAGTAGCGGAGTAACGTGGAGTGGTTTGTATTTGAGTGAAGCTTGATGGATTTTATTGGGGCGATTTATTTTGCCAATACATTTATTCAGCACAGTTCGTTTCTACTAAGCCGAATTCCATATGTTGCTTTTGATTCTTCTAGCTTTTCACTCGCTCTATTTCATCCATCCTCCCCTAGAAAGTCGCACCAAATAATCACATTATTTCGTGGAAGAACTATTGAATTTTCCGCCGTTAAGCTTATCGGCCATTGAGCGTCTACCNCTTTATGTTCTCAGCGCGGGGCAGCATGCTTGTTAGCGCTGGGATTTGCATAAACAAATGTCTAGTAGGGGTTTGAACTGGGTCCTAGAAACAGCGTGCACAACCGTCGCAAGAAGGTTATTCAACTGAGCCACGACCCAAAATGAGACAAAGTTTTGCCAAATGAATATGTGCGCATTGAACATGAAAACCTTCTTATTATGTCCCTGCCGTGTGTTTGCTGGTCGAAAACCTGTTGACCAAGCTTTGTTCAAACAGAACACAAGTAAGAATTGGGTCCCCTTGTAGGCGACGGTACGCCAGGGAAAGCAATCAACCATTGTGAGACGCTGTTCGTGGTTCACGGACTTTGTGCCGTACGCTTGTTGAGCAAGACTGCTGAAGACACGGCAGCATCAGGATCTACTTACTTGTTTGCTGGATGCGTGCTGGGGGCAAATGGATGCGCGTGTTTCTCAGTTGCATCGGGTCAGCTGAGCCCACACAGTGGTTCATTATCTGGTTAGACGCTTTTGATCGATCCCAGAAAATCGTCCGTGAAGTATTCGGTATGGATCTCAAAACAACCTCCGAGTAATTCTAGTAGTTCAAAACGCAACTAATAATATGCTTCCGAAAATTCGACTGGCTTCTTGTGTTTGCGTTTCAAGGAACGTGCCAGAATGTGACATGCAGGGGTTCGATTGTTTACACGCGTCATTGTGACGACAAATGGTTTGCAGGAAAATGTAGGAGAAACGCAACGGGTAGTATAAGTGGCAAAGGGCTGAACCACGAATACGGCAGCAGATATGTACATCAGTCACCTGTTACGCTAACGACCCGGTCAGTTGAATTATCTGCAGGGTTAACCAGCGCATAGAGTGAGCCATGAAACCTGACTCGTTTGCTGGTGACGGTAAATGCCAAGTGGTTTTCGGCCTAAATGGCTTGCACAAGTTGCGAGAATTTTGTTCTCGTCCCAGTGGGTCCGAACCTCACTCAGGCGGTTGTTCTGAGTAAACGAAAATCGATGCAACTCAAACATTACGCGTTGGTCTATTCCCGTTATTCTCCCGCAAGTACAGCACCGCTGAAAACAGGACTTGGCGGGTAGTAAATGGGTATGAATAACGCGAGGTGCAACTACGTTTGTTCGCACTGCTAATCACATAACCTGGGGAGAGTATCTTGAATTCCCGTCTCCTGGTCACCTTATAGAGAATCCGATTCCAGTCGATCCGATCGGTAACGCTTATAAATTGGTGTTCTAAGACATAAGATGACCCACATAATCATCCGACAATAGCCAAATCTGGCTGCCGTGCAATTAAACGAACTCCAAGAGAACCTCTAATACCCGAAAATGTAGGAGAAACGCAACGGGTAGTATAAGTGGCAAAGGGCTGAACCACGAATACGGCAGCAGATATGTACATCAGTCACCTGTTACGCTAACGACCCGGTCAGTTGAATTATCTGCAGGGTTAACCAGCGCATAGAGTGAGCCATGAAACCTGACTCGTTTGCTGGTGACGGTAAATGCCAAGTGGTTTTCGGCCTAAATGGCTTGCACAAGTTGCGAGAATTTTGTTCTCGTCCCAGTGGGTCCGAACCTCACTCAGGCGGTTGTTCTGAGTAAACGAAAATCGATGCAACTCAAACATTACGCGTTGGTCTATTCCCGTTATTCTCCCGCAAGTACAGCACCGCTGAAAACAGGACTTGGCGGGTAGTAAATGGGTATGAATAACGCGAGGTGCAACTACGTTTGTTCGCACTGCTAATCACATAACCTGGGGAGAGTATCTTGAATTCCCGTCTCCTGGTCACCTTATAGAGAATCCGATTCCAGTCGATCCGATCGGTAACGCTTATAAATTGGTGTTCTAAGACATAAGATGACCCACATAATCATCCGACAATAGCCAAATCTGGTTGCCGTGCAACTATACAGCGTTTAACATAGTCAGAAAAATGCATTCAATCCGACCTTGTAAGAAGCCTTGCAATGTACTGCAGAGTCAGCTCTACAAGCAATACATTCAAAGAAGATTGTGTATCTCCTCGGAAGTGAACACGTCACGCGATACGTCCAAATGCATAGGTTGTTGCACATTCACGAGTACTCACTGAAGCGGGTGAGACGATGGTCTGACGGTCAAACTCAGGATAAAATCACCCGGTCGAATTGAATTCGTTTCATTATGTATCAATGGCACACTAGTTACCCTTCAACTGGGTACAGGTTCTGATCTCAATCTGATTTCAAAACGAACCTGGGGTTTAATTGGAAGGCCACCAGTGGAACCCAAAAAGTGCACCGTTCTTAATGCATCTGGTGGAAGCCTCAAACTGATCGTGAAGCTGAACTGTTCCGTAACGTTCAAGGGGATTCAACTCAATGGTACTTGCTACCTCACGAATTACACAGACCTTGGTCCCTAGAACCTGGATTGGATTAATGAGCGTCAACTCCTGGATCAACACCTCAATGCCGTTAGTAATGAAACAACTGCGAATGGCTCCGATACGTTCGGGAATTTGTTCGGGGACCCTGCTCGAAGCCGACGACTAAACAGCCTGACATTCTCGGCAGCAGGAGGTTGGCCTAACCCGAGAACGCAGGGGATAAGGCATTACTCTCTCATTCCTGATGCGGCTGCGCAGAGCATGTGCCTTATGAGCAGCACCGGACTCTGGTTTTAAAAGTATTTTGACCTTATTGGATAATGCGGTGGCGGTCACGGTCAACCGTTGGGCGAGCGGAGTGTGAGGATTTTGGGGGCGACCTTTGCTAACCTGTCCTTCCTCGGGGGAAGGCAGCATCGCTGCTTCCATAAGTATGGTTATGCTAGTCGCCTGGGGGAAACACCTTGTTGCCTTCACACTGCTATCGCAGAAGACAATACGACTTCTTCCCCAGACCACCTTGTAGCACGATTACTCGTAGCGCGGAGTCTCGCTGCTCTTGGTCTGGCTTCCCCCTTTGGCCTTCCTGGCATGGTCGCACCTTGCGGAATGAAGTTCCAGCCAGTGTAGCCCGCGATATCATGGCAGTACTCAAGCCCGACCACCACGTCAGGGTGGCAGCTTTAGGTCGGGACCTTTTCTGTTATGATGAGAATCGATCTCGTCTTCCTCTTGTAGGCATACACAATAACCATAGAATTAAATTCCAGTGTGACCTTTCTCCGTCATTCAAAATATACAGTGACATCAGTTTCCCCTGGTGTTAGGATTGCGGGAGGCGTTTCGTGATCGTCAGTTGACTCTGGGTACGGAAACTTCATTATTCGTCAAATTGCGATTTGAGAATGGGCTCCATTGCGTTGTCCATCCATATGGGTGGGATTACCTCAAAGTGTCACCGGTTATTCCTGAAACCTTTCTGCCATTCAAACGAAGTGAGCGTATTTAGGCCAACTTCCTGGACATCCTTGCGAAGAATCACTCCAGTCGCTTGCGAAATCTTGTAAAAGGGGTTCTGTGTTCGGAACTCACTTACTTAGTTATCTGATCAAGTATTTGATTTCCGAATGAAACAACGCAAATTCTAATAGCCGAGTGTCACTATTACGGTAGTGACTATACGCAGAATCTCTGACCCTAGTTGTTTGAAAATAAGTGATACATTAATCGGAGAGTATTTTGTGGCACAAGCTTAACATTCGCGGAATGTCATGGTTGAGAACGCTTGTTTTGGCTTTACTCATGAGTACGCTTTTTCCTATTCATCCTACCTACGTGACCGAACCCAGATCAGATTGAGCACAATATTGCCCATTTGCTGTGCAGTTGTCTGAAGCATTCCATGTTTCAGCGTATACTCGGATTAACATGGTGTCTCGTGATGTGCACTGCCTTAGTTACATATGGTGTGGATATTTCGTGCACTCTCTTGGCGTGTGAAGGCATTTTATGACTTGATAACTTTTGCCGAACCCTAACAGACAGGATCAGGACCGTGGGAGGCAATAACCACAGAGGTTCTGTGCCTAATGAGTTGACGACATCAGTGGATCATTACAATAATCATGAACTCGTATAACATCATCCGTACCCGACACTCCTTCAGGAACGTCGACCTTCTCACCACCTGCGATTCTCCGGTCGAAGAGGATGCGAGCCATATGCTTTCCAAATCTGCGTACGAGGCTCCTTTGCGCTAATTACTTTTCTTATGTGGATTCCTTTTATTCTGTCGATTGATCACTGCTTCAATTTTGAACACTTCGGGAACTTCGCGAATCTCCCGAATCATGCAGTCCAGCCATCAAGACTTCTTTGGATGCCAAAGGGCTTCAGTGGCTATGTATGATATTGTGTTGATCTAGCATGCGTGGAACCAGAATTTGGCAAACTCCATCAAAGACTGCTAGAATCAGAGTCAGATATGGGGCAACCAAGTATATATAGCATCCAATGAGCCAATAGGGTCAGGTAGACGCTCAATGGCCGATAAGCTTAATGGTGGAANTAAGCATCGTTATGCTAGTCGCCTGGGGGAAACACCTTGTTGCCTTCACACTGCTATCGCAGAAGACAATACGACTTCTTCCCCAGACCACCTTGTAGCACGATTACTCGTAGCGCGGAGTCTCGCTGCTCTTGGTCTGGCTTCCCCCTTTGGCCTTCCTGGCATGGTCGCACCTTGCGGAATGAAGTTCCAGCCAGTGTAGCCCGCTATATCATGGCAGTACTCAAGCCCGACCACCACGTCAAGGTGGCAGCTTTAGGTCGGAGCCTTTTCTGTTATGATGAGAATCGATCCCATCTTCTTCTTGTAGGCATACACAATGGCCATTGAACTGAATTCCAGCGTGACCTTTCTCCGTCATTCAAAATATACAGTGACATCAGTTTCCCCTGGTGTTAGAATTGCGGAAGACGTTTTGTGATCGTCAGTTGACTCTGGGTACGGAAACTTCATTATTCGTCAAATTGCGATTTGAGAATGGGCTCCATTGCGTTGTCCATAGGGATGGGTGGGATTACCTCAAAGTGTCACCGGTTATTCCTGAAACCTTTCTGCCATTCAAACGAAGTGAGCGTATTTAGGCCAACTTCCTGGACATCCTTGCGAAGAATCACTCCAGTCGCTTGCGAAATCTTGTAAAAGGGGTTCTGTGTTCGGAACTCACTTACTTAGTTATCTGATCAAGTATTTGATTTCCGAATGAAACAACGCAAATTCTAATAGCCGAGTGTCACTATTACGGTAGTGACTATACGCAGAATCTCTGACCCTAGTTGTTTGAAAATAAGTGATACATTAATCGGAGAGTATTTTGTGGCACAAGCTTAACATTCGCGGAATGTCATGGTTGAGAACGCTTGTTTTGGCTTTACTCATGAGTACGCTTTTTCCTATTCATCCTACCTACGTGACCGAACCCAGATCAGATTGAGCACAATATTGCCCATTTGCTGTGCAGTTGTCTGAAGCATTCCATGTTTCAGCGTA
>NW_008752268.1:135157-149169 GCF_000715545.1 Opisthorchis viverrini | reverse complement strand
CCCTAATCCTAACCCTCACCCTAACCCTACCCTTAGTCTGTGGCTTTCGTTATTGCCCTCTAAATAGATTTTGCCCCTCTGAACGGTCATAGAATCTGGGAATTATTTGTGGCTTTTATACACCGTCATTTCGGATGAAATTTCGCAACCTTGGATTCAAATTGGCACAACTCTTTTGCGGGACCATTTGTCTAACCCCCAGTTTGAGTACCCTTTTAGGTGAAATTTTGAACCTGAACCTACTAATGTTCAAGGGAATGCTACTTGACGTCGATACTTTTCCCAGATTTTGTTACCGGTGACAGTGACCACCCAGTACTTTGACCGATTACTGTTAAATAGGCATGACAATTGTGGCCACCTTTGGCTTCCATCTATGCGACGTTTTCGATGCAGAACAAGAAAGCAATAAGAAGCGAACAAGGACGCATCATATTCAGACTAACTTGAAGCTTCATGCTCCTGGAATTTCATACTGTGCGCCCCCTGTTAATCGAAATTTGCCTTACAAATGTGTGGCAATAATGTGAAAAAGGGTATCTACCACAACAGAGACGTGCAATCCGTGGTCTGTTCCCCTTTTCTCTGTGAATAAATTTACCATTCCGAACAGAAGCATTAAGGACCATACAAAATGAGAGCTAGTAAGCCTGGGTTATAAATCACTCAACTCACGACCGCGTCCACACTCTGACAGGAGAGGTCACGATGAACATTGATTTTTTCTCCATGTGACTAGCATAGATGATCGACGAAATTTGTCTGGATTGTTGCCTTGGCGGCAGTGCATCATGTATCAAGGACAATCACCGTGAAAATCCTTGTCAATTACAGTGAGAAACTGTAGGTCGGCCTTTGTCTTGAAATGAGAAATTTCACTTTAGTTGTGAACCTTCGGAAGAGAAATTACGCCGCAATTTGTTTTATTATCCGTCCCGAATAATGGACATCAAACTTTGTGAAGCCTACAGCGAAACTAAATGAACCTTCATTTCATAAAGCAGGCATCCATACTAGATGCATGTGATGGGCTGCATAACAGATTTTCTTGCGCGCCGCGCCTAAGCTTTTCGAAATAATATTTTTAGGAGCACAGCGGCTCGTCTTCTTCCACGATTAATCTGAGCACTTGAGTTAACATATTTAGTCAGTTTCTACCAAGATGATTTAAATGAATTTTTCAAAACCTCCTTACACTCATGCAATGAAGAGTGCAATGAAGGGATCCCTTGCCGGTTGAAAGGACTAGGGACTGCGTGTGTAAAATTAACTGCAACGGTTGTGCTAAACTTTACACAGGATAAACTGCAGGGAAGTGCACACCGAAATTGGTGAGTATAAGAAAAGGATTAACGAACCACCAGCGGATGCAAAAGAATACCAAACGCTGGTCAAAGACTCAGCCATGGCCTTATACATGCCTTGGACACGGGACGTAGAATAGGCCTGGAGAATGTAGAAATTTTAGGAGGGAAACTGCGATTCCCACTATAGCGGATGTTAGCCGAGGCGGTGGAAATTACTAAGCGTCATATCGCAAACAGAATCGAGGGTGTGGAACTGGCGAGCGTTCGGAAAGCGGTCGTAGGTAAGCCGAGGTAATACGTGGTTGTCAACCCACGTGGAATCATTGGCAAAAACTGGAGGGTGGGAGTGGAAATCCCATCCCTTTTGCACAACAATGTTAGCACTAGCTCATCCACGCAGACAGACAAAAGCTTTGAACGACGTTCAAAATGGATCGTCCAATGAATCGAACCAGAAGTACTAGACTCTAAACTGCATCCAAACACATATAGATTCCCCAGGGACCCAACACTTGTTCATCACCCTAACACACAAATCTCCTCGGCCGGCACCAATTAGAGGTTCAGCCTGACCTAGCTGATTGGTTCCCCTTCCGCCTTGTATTCTAGTTAACATGGGAAGCTAGTCAATTGGCCTAAACAAGTATTTGTGCCATAATCATAACGTTGCCCTTCAACAAATCTACTGAATGTCACCACACTTTTTCGGAAACGATGGCTACTCAATGGGTTTCAAGTATTTTCCACCTGATTGAACATCCAGGGCATTTCTCAAAATTCCCCGTGCCTATGAGACGGGTGATTCAAAGAAGCCACGAGAAGGTGAGCATCCCTCTCTTGTGGACTATGACGCGGTAACTAAAAAGCAACCAAACGTCAAAACTTGGTACTCGCCTGCTCAATGTGTTGGTATGGTTCCCATTGTAGTCGATGGCCTTGCAGATTCAAAAGTAGGGTTGACATTCGTACAACGTGATTGCCCAAGTG
Source organism: Opisthorchis viverrini (assembly GCF_000715545.1). Lineage (NCBI taxonomy): Eukaryota > Metazoa > Platyhelminthes > Trematoda > Opisthorchiida > Opisthorchiidae > Opisthorchis > Opisthorchis viverrini. The sequence continues at coordinate 146,875 of NW_008752268.1, read as the reverse complement.
CTTTCCAGACACCGGTAAGAATATTATTTACAAACGAAATCGGTAGATATGTTTTGAACGCTCCAGTGTCAGCAAGTGCTGCAAGGTCCGATATTATGACGGTGCCAACTTCCATTGTGATGCTGAAATAGAGAAACTCATTGCGTATTTCGAACCTGTCGGATACTAAAACATGAGTGTGCCCAAGGACTTTCAATTAAGAATATAGAGTGTTAGTTAAAAAGGTGCTTTAAGAAACATGAAATTATCTACTGAAATTGTATTGTCACCATTTTCCACACCCTCCTTATGTCGGGTGAAACAGTCCCTGAAGCTGGGTCACACTTGGGTTCGAAAAGGAATGAAGCGGACCAGTTTGAGAGTGTCATTTTCGAGGGGACGTCCCAGGTTCTTCCAAACAAGTAAAATTTCTAATCTTCCCAGCAAGACATCTCTTCGGCTATTTATACTTTGTGACAGTCTTTGTTACAAGGAACAGCAGAAATCGGTACTACAGCCGGCTTCATTTTTGATCTCCGTTCGATCTCATTTCGTTGGGGGAAGCGGTTTCTCCTCACACATCGTCTGCACTCCATTGATCAGTGTTGCAGAAGGCGCAATGTGAAGCGCCTAAAACCACTACAGATTTGATAATACTTTGGCCGAGTGGAATTTGCGGAAGTCATCTTCGTCTAAACTATATGGGCTAAGTGAAATCAGCTGTGATCCGTGGTTACGAAGCACCAGCGTGATGTAGAATGTGTCACGCACAGAGCGGGGAACTCAAGAGATTTATTGTCCTTGTGGATTGCCCAAGCTTTTCTGTTCTTGCGAACAAACACGCAGTATTCTTTTGGGATAAGCTCGTTTTCTGGATCCAGCTGCTTTTGTCCGCCTCACTGAGCGGGTGCCAAAATTGGGTAAGACCGTAGCAGTTGTACTTTGTTGTTAGGAATGAACACAAACAGACAAAGAAAAGAGAATTTTTCCATGATGTATACACATAAGTCCATTTTCAAAATGAACTCAATTGGTGGAGTCAATTACTAGCAAGGTAGCCGCGCTTTGAACGTCGTTCAAAGCTTTTGTCTGTCTGCGTGGATGAGCTAGTGCTAACATTGTTGTGCAAAAGGGATGGGATTTCCACTCCCACCCTCCAGTTTTTGCCAATGATTCCACGTGGGTTGACAACCACGTATTACCTCGGCTTACCTACGACCGCTTTCCGAACGCTCGCCAGTTCCACACCCTCGATTCTGTTTGCGATATGACGCTTAGTAATTTCCACCGCCTCGGCTAACATCCGCTATAGTGGGAATCGCAGTTTCCGTCCTAAAACTTCTACATTCTCCAGGCCTATTCTACGTCCCGTGTCCAAGGCATGTATAAGGCCATGGCTGAGTCTTTGACCAGCGTTTGGTATTCTTTTGCATCCGCTGGTGGTTCGTTAATCCTTTTCTTATACTCACCAATTTCGGTGTGCACTTCCCTGCAGTTTATCCTGTGTAAAGTTTAGCACAACCGTTGCAGTTAATTTTACACACGCAGTCCCTAGTCCTTTCAACCGGCAAGGGATCCCTTCATTGCACCAAATCTGAGTGTAATGTTTTTCTTCTGGAAAGCTACTCCAATGTTGGTTGAGGTCAACAGTCTCTGAATAACTTATGTTGTCTCTGCTTTATACGTAATGACGGCCGTGACAATACATTCCATACTGGGTCTAAATACTGGAGCTAATATATTTCTTAGTTGACGCCTAATGACCCATTTGACCTCCAGGTCAACAAGCACTTAGATGCTTGCCGGAACGGGTATTCTGCAGACCCACATATCATTCGTTTTCCAGCTACTTTTGTCAGACACCTGCATGTTCCGTTCGTTCTTTTGTAATATTTCCTCTTATTGGGCATCTGACACTGTTTTTGTTTTGTTAAATCAGCTCGAAGAAGGACAGTGTCAGTCGCTGTTTGAAGATGTGGACCTATACTCGGCATACGGTGCAGTCGTTTGCCTCTCGTTTCAGCGGGGTTTCTCTGTGGTATTGGACGTAGATAATGAAATAGTGGGATTCCCTGAACCGATTTGCACTGTTCACTCAAGAATTCACGTTTACGTTTACATTCCGTATAGTGTTGTGTTTCAAAGTTCCATTGATTATTTTCGAGTAAAACGTAGCAAGTTATTCATGATTTCTGGCAAAAGGATTATTTTATTGGACGTGATGATGAATACGCGATTGACAAAATACGCTATGTTATAATGAAAGCAAATTAAGGGTACAAAAAACCACTACGGAGGGGACGGAATGAACTCTGATGGGGAGTACCTTATTGGAGGCAATTGAGAAGACATCATTGTAGCGTGGGACGTCTGGAAGTTAGCGACATTCGACGTTCATGAGGATGTAGCGACAGCGCGCGTCGGTTCTGAAATGTGCAGATATAAATATAAAAAACGCGGCGCACATTTGCACAGGTCGGGTGACACAGGAGAGCAGACGGAAACGTGTCAACAACACGCGCGTATTCAACCGAAACCGAAAACTGAAGTCGGGGAACAGACGTAGGTCAAGGTCGATCAGCGAGTTCAGGCTCGCGGCGGCTCTTCACTGGTACCTGCAACAAGGAGAGAGAATGAGGGGCACACATCAATTCATGATTAAGGTACAGCAGAGAATCTAAGCAGATACAGTCGAGTTTCAACTGCGTTACATCGTGTATGTTTAAAAGGTTTGGTTCGGCCAAAGTAACCGATGTCATTAGTTTAAAACAAGCACACGTCACAACATCTTTTTACATCACAGAACCGAATATTTTTGATCGGTTTATTGACATAATTTATAGTCGATCTTCTGACAAATAATTTATCCACAAAGATGCACACTTGGCTTCGATTTTCAATATCATGTTTCTTTGCACCTATTTAAGTAGTGATGAACGTTGGTTACCTGCTATTTGTGGTTAGTTTGAATGACTAAAACTGAAGGTTGATGGTGTAAGGACGTCACGTTACTCTGCGATTTCGAACTCCTGGGCACATCCTTTGAGGTGAAGGTGTCATAGAAAGGGTTCGCCTATATAGAGAGACTAGCGCCGAAAACTGAGCTTAGTTGCTCAGGAGATCGGGCGAATTTTAATCAGACTGGAATGTGAAGTGTTCAACTTCCTGGCTGTCGGCTTTTAACGGTGTAGTTTGTATTTCTAACAGCTACCCTTGCGCCGAAGGCCTTTCTTGGTCTCACCATCAGTGACCATAATCGGGGGTTACTTGCATACCGCACGAATACCCCGTCGTCCGATTGACGAAATCGCCCATAGGATGCTGAACATTCGTCGAAGAGCGCGCCCGGCCATTTATTTGTCAGCTTTTGAAAGGGTTGAGATCGTGAATCTAATCTGACTGGACGATTTCTCAGAAAATCTGTTGCTCCTCAAAGTGTGGTCAGCATGGATGCACGCAAATTCCGATAAGCAAAGATGAATTAAACAATGGTTGTGGATTGGCAAACTTGTCACATTGATTCATAATTTCGTAATTCCCAATCGAAGAGAATCTAATTTGACCATATCCTTCCCGCCATTGGATATATTCCAGGTGGGTCTACTGGTGGTGATGACCACAACACAAATCATAAGGTATATGCACTAATAAAGGATTTTAGGATATTTGGTAATGCTGAGATGCCACACGTATAAAAATGAATACAATGCAAAATGGGAGCAGGTCAAAAGAGGAACTTATCGTCTGTGGGAATTCCCTGGTGAACTTTCGGACGGCGGGAACGTGTTTTCTCCACAGCATGGCTGCTACACGTGTCCCATAATTTTCTGTGGTTTTGTGGAAAGCGGTTGACTTCCTGCAAACTGCGCGCGCGAGTCTGTGGATCGGACCGTGTTTTATGGCTATTCATTGTATGCAGTGTGAAGAGAATGTTGTCCCGTCGCGTTTTATACTTGCACGAACATGAATACAACTTGAGCTGATGTGGTTGAATCTTGTAAGCCTTCATGGCGCGTGACGAAAAGGGTGGCCGTGTGAAAGAAAACAGGTGAGAAGTTGTAGTGTACACGTTGTCGGCTAAGGCTGAAAGTAGAACCGGGATTATCACGTGGTTTGAGTGTTTGTGACGACTGACCCGATAGGTGACTTTTACAGGCCTCCCTCAGTTCTTAGAGCCAGAGTAGCTGGTGTTGACTAATTGAGACACATCGTGAAGTCTCTTTGAAAATGGTCTTTCGTTTTGTGAGCACTAGGCAACCAGATTAATTTCTGACATTCCATCCGAATTAAAGTGAGCCTCGTGATGTGGGTAGTTCACTGTTCAACTAGCTAAGTTTTCGAAAACCGGGTACATTGACCGCTTATCTGATAGCAGTTTTGTACGCCAACGTCCAGATGTATGAAGGCCCCAGTCATGGTTGATTAACACGGCCTTTCTAATCAGAGTTTTGGAGTGTCCCATGGACAGATATAAAAACGGAAATCACTAATCGTATCGTTTAGCACAGCATCAATTTGGTGTTATTTAATCGCAGAGCCTGGAATGTACTCTCTCTTTTCGCTCGGCTCAGCAATGTGACACAGATCCGTTAGACGAGGTGGAATAATCTCATTTGCGCTGTGAACTAAAACACACAGGAAAAATTAGTTACCGAAACTTATCTTTGATCAATACTCGATCGATCAGTAGATTTCGTTTGGCTTCATAGGCAGCCTACCAAGCAAGGGCTATATCCTTATGGCATTTGCGGAAATAAAACCTCCGACAGAACCTTATTCCCGCATTATTCATAACATGATTCCTCAACTTTTGAGAGTCTTTTGAGTCCCTCCGTGATAAAGTAGTATACAGCTGTGGTGCGTGCCCCAAGCGAGAAAATCTAGCGTTCGTTCGTGTTCAATGGCTGCGCGTACATCCAACGGGCGAGGATCCTGTGGTGGGATCTTGTAGGAGAACCAGAGGTAGCAGACAGTGTTGCTGAAATGATTCAGGCCTGCTTCCGGTGAACACAACTCAAATAAATGTACACCCAGTTGTTGGGTTTGTGTCGGTAGCTCCGGTCATTTGTTTCGGCCTCCTCACGTCCAGCGGCGCTGAATTTGTAAACGGCTGTGACTAAGCTATGTGCGAAGCAAAACCGCGGAGCAAGAAGCTCAACCAGTGGACCCAAAAATTGCATGATCTGAGTTGTTTACTTCACCGCACACATGCTGGTTGTATTTTTCCACCGGAATAACGGGTCGTGTATGTGTAACTTCCGACTATTTTAACCACTCAGAAGGTCCGCAAATCATTGTTCTCTAATATAAAATTGAAGAGGAAGGATGAAACTCCAAGTAGTTTGCGAATCTTGGCTCACATGCGAACATAACCGCAAGTTGAATCGGTATGGTATCACTATTAATTCAAAAACATTGGGTCGGCTGATTTCTCGCTTGTCGCCAAAAACTTTGCCTTATTTTTGACATACTACCAATACTTCCGACAAAAATTCTCATAACAAATTAGTTGATATTACGCGCGCCTATAAAAGTCCAAGGACTCTGCACACAGTTCCAATATGACGGACAATGACATATCATCTGTGTTTTGGAGCAACTGAGGCTATAAAAGAAATGTGGTCACGATTCCTGTGTAGTATGACTGCCTCAGCGGAAGTCAAATGGATGGATTACTTGCAATTAAATAAAGTACAAATAAGCGAAATACACGACCAGTCCGGGCAAAACATGATATGTTAAGTTTCATGCGACTTCCTCAATCTTGTGTCCAGTATTGTGAGAAGCGCAAGACTTCATATACATTAGTTAACCTGCAGCGTAGGGAAACAAAATATCAATTTATATTTAGGTTGTCTCGGAAATTCCGATTTGGTCAAACATCGCACTCCTGCATAGAGTGTCTCAGTCAACCTCAGGAGCAGCAACGCTTAGGTGATTTATATCTGCAACACAGGTTAAACCACGATTAGTTTGCCCACCGTGAAGAATAAATTAACTCGTCACTGACCAGAATTGTGAAATGCAGTATAATTTACAGTCTAGTTAACAGAGACCAGTAAACACGAAAAAATTATTTGGGGTCAACCGTTAGGACTTAATTAATATGCAAATGAGAGTATTTGTATCTATCAGGAATGTCCGATTCCTGAAGGTAACCTAAAAATGATCGGAATGCACTGAGACCCTTAAAATCCATCAAAATCGGAAGGTGTGGACCGGCAAGCATCTCTAGACCAGTCAATATTTCAATCAATTCAGCAAACGTCCATGGACGATCAGGCACGCCACAGAAGCACGACGGAAAGTGAGTTGAGTTCAGGTATTTCACATAAGTGTGATCAATTTTGATGGGTGTTCACCAAGCATCTATCAGACTGCCTGGATCGATGCCAGAAAGGGTCCTTTAAATAGCGCGAGGCCGTTGCAACCTTTGCACTCGGACGCAAACGCTGGCATAAATAACGTATATTGTGTACCCTTATCGGTGAGTTCCCCTGGCGCCTGGCACATGAGTGGCGAAATCCGTTTGATATAACGGTATCATTTTATTTAATTCACTCCGACATTTACTCAAAAACGAGGTATGGTTGAAGAGTTCCACCAGTTGGTTGCGAAAACTTGCTTTAATCGATCTTTACTTTCGTGTAACCGAAGTAACCGGATTGCCATCTCGGTTGGGGTGTTGTTTGATACCAGTCTCTGATGTTTTGAGTGCCATAGGGCGTCAGTGGATTGGCGGAAACGAATTCCTTAAGACAAAAGGAAATGTTACAAATACTGCTCATATAAAGTCACAACACGAAAAGTTAACGGGACGGGAAATCCACGATGCTTAGCTTGCCGATTGCCAATTCCTTCATTCCTTACCATTAAGCGAATGGCGTCGAATTCCGTGCTGGTCTTATGTAGTGGTCTTCCACCACCAAGCTCCAAACACCATCTAGTTCAGCGCAGTGTAGAACTGTTTGTATACTGTAGTCTTCATTTCATTCCATCGTAGCCTGTGGGTAGACAGCTCTAGTAAAATTCTGAAGGACTGTCCAGTACGGAATGAATTTTGTACATTACTCCCAAGATAGACATCTGTGGAAGTTTTAAAACAATCGTCAAACCGCATCTACTTAGTAGCGTTGATTGCTCTGCGATTTCCCATGAACCTTGTTTCAATTGAGCATCACATTGCACGCATATCTAATGTAACCCAGGAAGGTGAGATTTCTAATGAGTTGCTGAAGCTTTTTCCGCTTTTTTCTGGGTAGCAGGTCATTTCATTTAAAGACATACAGATTTTGTTGTGTAGCGACCCCGTGGCCAGGCGGCCATTTGTGCAGCACGGCGTTTTCTTGGTCATTTGCTAAGCATGTATTCTTCATTCGCTGGTGATCGGTCTCTTCGTTGTGCCGATTTCTGTGTGGTACTGCGCATTGGTTGTATCCGAATCTTCTTTCGAGTTAAGGGATAATGATTCTCGACGAGATTCACGTGGCCTAGAGTCGTTTCCGTCCCGTACCACACTCATGAACATCAGCCAGTTGATGCACATGATACAACAAAATCGGGTTAACTAAGTGATCAGAGGATAACCGCCAAAACAGATAATTCCAAAAAACTCCTTACCAGTCTGATTGTTCAACCAACTGACGCCTATCAAGCAACCTCAACTAAGAATCCGATGAAGTTTTGAAACACTGAAGCATTAAACATTGAAATTTCAACAGAGTGTTTTTGCATCTATCCTGTAATAGTGCGTCACACTTATGGAGGTGCCTTGATGAGTTCACAAGGCCTGAAAATCCCGACAATTTTGCCTGAATGCTCTCAGTTTTTTACCGAATGATCTCTCAATGGCCAGCTTGATGGAACAGCACAACCCATGCATCATGATGATGGCAAAACACGATGGGGACCAGCAGCAATTCATTTTATTTTGGCGAAATAACAACACGGTGTGTGTCCGTTAGGAACAGACGTTGTGGACAGACTCAATGAGGATGTCGGCTTTGTATCCGGCTTTGCACAACTCCATTAAATGACGTGTGTGCTGTGCCACCTCAGGAACCTGAAGACAGATAGATAACAGGATCTCAGCTGGGAAAACTGAAGGTTCAAAACGCATAGGAATGACTTAGTTTCCCACATGTCGAGTACACGTTTATAATAATCACTAAGAATGCTTTTAAAAGATCAGAAAATTGCGTTCACACAAGGTTGATCCTAAAGTCCACCAACAGAATTCAGCTTTTTAGAGAAAGTGGTCATTATGCTAAACAATGGGGAGGATTGTCAGTGAGGCACACCGAATTTCAAGCGGATGATGGGTCAGTGATTGGATCGTAGGTATCAGCATATCTGAATTCTGGACATTTCCAGCCGCTTTGATGTAAACTTACAAAATGCTTACTGAGGGCAGTTGAAATGTTCCAGTTAAGTAGCAAATTGGTGAAAATGTGTAAACTCTAGGGAAAAAATACGTAGGGAAACCATATCCGCCTATATCGCCCTTCTTGAGGCTCATCAGGCAGTCGCCGTTCCAGAGCTTTTTTCAAAATCGTGTTCTACTTGAGACCGAATTGCACGGATTAATTTGTTGATAGTCCACTGAAGTTACGCAAGTTAGGCATTCGTACAGGGAACATCTTATGATGTTTTTCGGTTAAGCATCCACCGCAATTAAATCAAATCGTAATAAATCACACCAACAAGTAGAACGCCTGTGTATTTCGTTGCGCATCCTCCGAACCGAATGGTGTTTTCGGTACAAAAAACGCCTACACCAAGGAAGTACTACCTCAGATTTTCTCACATTCCCAATTATCGTTGTGTGAATATAGTGGTCAGCAATTTTGTCGTTGATGCGTGTTCGTAAGTCAGGCATTTTTGGAGGTTCAAGGTTCCTCCGGTGAACACTCATGTGAGAATAAACTCTGCACGAAGACAACACATGATTCACCGATAATTAGTCCAGCCATTGCTCCGGAAGGGCAGAGTGGATAGCAACTGACCAAAAGCATGTTCCTTTAATAGACCTTAAGTCGTTTGATAAAAGCAAATGTTACACCTCATAACAAATGCTTCATAATCGGAGAGAACCAACGACGCTTCGATGCCGTTAGTGAAGCTATTGAACAAATTCTGGAATAAATAGTCATATGATATGCTACTCGGACAGATGTGACGTTAATGAACCGTGTTGCTGGGTGTTTGCACTTGATCAATTTTGAACAATGGAATTACCCGCAGAATTACTCATCTACGAAAACGTGTAAAAGAGGAAAGTACCGTCAGTCCAGCGGGTTGGACCTTGGTAAGTACAACATCGCCAGCAGCGGGCATCCGTGACCTTTCAAGAAAACCACTTACAGGTGGAATCCAACGGGTTTCTGTAACAATGGCTGGTCCGGTTGATTAAACTGACACGATTTATACCGGAGAACGGAGAATAGCCAGAGATTGAGTCAAAAGTCGTTTGAAAGTGGTTGCCAAAACATTGGAACCACGACACACAATGGAAGTGAAACAGACGGAATCATATGAACCGACCCGAGTTCATTAGTTATGAGTATCATCCTGAGCTTGTCCTGTATCGTTTTTCTGCACCGATGGTTCCATTATTCTGTTGGTTGGATCCCAATTTGTTCGGTAAATGTTCTTCAAAAATGTGCGTTTTGAACCACAATTTCAGCCACAATTGTTGATCAAATCTTGCTTCAATATATTCCTTAGCGGCGTTGAACTCACGGATCATTCGGGGTCGAGGAACCCCCTCAACAAGACTGACCCGGGTCTTTTCCAATCTCAGTCCATCCACTTTTCGTGGTGGCTGTTTTGTACCGCGTAGAAGTCAGTTCTCAGTGGGTTAACAAATTCCAGTGACGTCAAGAGGCTAGCCAGAGGAGCTGGAAAACTGAACTTAGATTAACTGAACTGAACTGAACTGAATTGAACTGAACTGAACTGAACTGAACTGAATTTGAGTAGAACATAAGGTTGACGCAAACTCGAAGACTGCAACTTGATGAGCCCGAAGAAGAGCGAACAAATTCGTGGGCTACCGAAGGGTTTTCAGCAAGACTTTGAGTAGTTTCCTTTCTGAGTATAACTTATTTGGAGTGAACTGAACTGATCTCAACTGAACTGAACTCATGCAGCTTCACCTAGCTCCTGTCGATGTTGGTATATCCATATGCACCTTGCAAAGAATAGGAGTTCCTGTTTCATAACAGCTGGCACTGTTTAAAATTCCGAACTGCCTAAATCACTTTCTACCTTCCATGATTCGCTTTTTTGATAACCAATTTGGACATTACTGGCTCCGGAAATAGCCCACAAGTTGTTGAACAAACGAACACGATGTTGCTGGATTGAGGTCCAATTTCAAGAATAGAATCAGGACGCTAGTTATGTGAGTACCGGATTTGCCCCGAAAGTTCCCACCGTAAAGGTCGTTTGCCAGCGGCTCATCTGGACATACTTCTGGGAGTTAGGATCGCCTTGCGTGACGCCAGGGGTGAAAGCATTTGCTAGTAGTGTAGGCAAGCCCATGTTTTCGTACCTCAGGACGTCAACCTACCTGCTGAATTGTGAAGCAGTGCGTCCGGAATTGATCGAATACTGCCTTAAAACACATGAGCTCATCAGTTTTGGACATGTCTTTCAGAGTTGGCTTAGGTTGGGTCTTCACGTCCCTGACGATGTCGCGAATCGTTTCCTTGACGATGTGGCCAAGCTGAAGGAAGCGGGAAGAGTGTTTATGATGGATTATATGTGGACTATAAAAGGCCATTAGCACGCCAAGATGAACCACGTTGGATTTATGGGCAGTATCATGAAACGATTACCAAATTAGGGACCGATTACGGGTCAGTTGATCCCATGAATTCGTAACACCTATTCTCTAATACACAACTCGAGTCTTACCCAATGTAACCTTCTATCGTGCTTTCAGTCGTTAGTTGGTGATCAGTGGAATAAAAAAATTAAAATACAAACCTGACTTGCACGGTGCAGCTTCCGCCGAGCGGTTTCATGTTGTTCATGGGTTGCAGCCTCCATCAAGCGTCGAGACTTCGAAAACAAATGCGCCTGCAAAGAGGGTTTTCTATCTACAGCGTTTGGCTGGAACAAAAAACCAATTGGGAAACATTTATTAACAACAGGTGCTCTTACAATGCCGAATGAAAGAATTGTCTTCCTAGACTATTCAGTGTTAAGATGAAACTACATAATTCCACTCGGTTTCCATAGTTACGCAAAGTGTCGCGGAAATTCAGTCGCCCGTAAGTCATTTTGGGTAGGCAGAACAGCAATAAACTTTTCATATATTTTGCTAAACATTTGGAACGGGATCTCAACTATCGTGTGTTATTTTATGCCGTGAACAAATCCAACCAATATTCTTAATGAGACAACGCGCTTTGGCAGAAATAGGTAGCTTTTGTGTTCAGCAAGTGATAATGATTAGTGGTAAATACCATGTTCGATCGGGAGGTATAACATAAAATCCACGAATAATTGCAATCAGATAAATGCTTGTCCCTTGGATTGAAAGGTTTTCGACATCAGCCCGATTATCACTGACCATGCTACAGGTAATCATCAGAAGCTCCATGTGTTTGATTTACGATTTGTGTTTATGTAGACTGGCCGCTATCCATCTAATTGCGTGGCTATCTATCTGTTAGTCTGCCAGTCTGTCTGTCAGTCAATTTGTCAACTAGTTTGTCAGTTTGACTGTTT
>NW_008752268.1:113892-133704 GCF_000715545.1 Opisthorchis viverrini | reverse complement strand
GGAAACAAAACATTTATTAACAACAGGTGCTCTTACAATGCCGAATGAAAGAATTGTCTTCCTAGACTATTCAGTGTTAAGATGAAATAATTCCACTCCACTCGGTTTCCATAGTTACGCAAAGTGTCGCGGAAATTCAGTCGCCCGTAAGTCATTTTGGGTAGGCAGAACAGCAATAAACTTTTCATATATTTTGCTAAACATTTGGAACGGGATCTCAACTATCGTGTGTTATTTTATGCCGTGAACAAATCCAACCAATATTCTTAATGAGACAACGCGCTTTGGCAGAAATAGGTAGCTTTTGTGTTCAGCAAGTGATAATGATTAGTGGTAAATACCATGTTCGATCGGGAGGTATAACATAAAATCCACGAATAATTGCAATCAGATAAATGCTTGTCCCTTGGATTGAAAGGTTTTCGACATCAGCCCGATTATCACTGACCATGCTACAGGTAATCATCAGAAGCTCCATGTGTTTGATTTACGATTTGTGTTTATGTAGACTGGCCGCTATCCATCTAATTGCGTGGCTATCTATCTGTTAGTCTGCCAGTCTGTCTGTCAGTCAATTTGTCAACTAGTTTGTCAGTTTGACTGTTTATCTATCTGTCTATTGGCCTATGTATCTGGCTATCTATCTGGCTAACTATCTATTTATCTATCTATTCATCTATCCATCTATTTATCTATCTATGTATTTATTTAGCAATCTATTGAGTTATATGTAGAAAACCACATGAAAAGGGTTCTCGGATGGGCGCTGTTGGTCGCAGTAACTCTTGTTTCCAACAAAAGAAAACATCCTAATTGAGGTTATTGATCAGTCCTGATTTAGCACTGTTTGTCGATATTAAATGGGACTGTAGGCTTTTCTGCCTCCGAATTGGCAGCTTATTAGAATGTCATTGTAGTGTGTAGTAGTCGCTTGGTTTTTTGAAGAAATATCGAACACGGCACCGAGTACATACTTGTATTGTGCTGTCATTCCGGTACATGGGTAAGTCATAATGACCTTGGAATTTTCCAACTGGGAGACTTTTCATCGCCTGAAATAAACAATAAACAGCCACCTATCAGTGTATTATCAACGAAGATGGCACCCTGATCAATACACCCTTAAACCGTAGTTTTACACCCTAGTACTCACTTGTTCACGTTGAAACATCCGACTGATCAAGAGACATTGATTCCGAAACCGTTTCGCAAATATGAAGGTGTTTCATTAATGTCCACCTAATCAAAATTGCTATCACCTAAGTTTGCTTGTTCGGGTCCATGATGAAGTTCAAATCTACATTGACTAAATTTCTGCGAATTGGACTGAAGCGCAGTATCCGACGTGTCGATGTGGATTTCGAATGTGCGCTTGGTTGAGCGTGTGTCTGAATCACGTAACACAGTCAGCAAGTTCACCAACGGCGTCGCCACACAGTATAGTTTAAACTTGAATTTCATCACGATGAGTCCCGGACGTGCTTCTATTAATCATCTGTACCCATGTTGTTTTACATTACCAAATATTGCTGCCCAGCAGAACTTTCTTATTTGAATAAATATTTCGCTTTTTGAGGAAGCCAATCTATGCTGGAAAACCGAGAAGAACTGAATAGGTGTTTTCTCGTTATTGGGAGTCAGAAGAAGTGTGTACCTCACCCCAGTAGATATTTGATAAACGTTCTGCCACAAGGGACTTAGCTGCATTGTGATTGGCTTTCATTTAGACAGCAAAAAACGTCACATCTTTCAGTCACGGAAATCCACATCGCCTGATTACGTATACTAGCTCCTTGAGTTTTAACTTTTCCGGTGTAAGTTTCAGGAATCGTGTCAATTCATTCTTCCTCCGAGTTACTTGTCGTTGGTTCATAAAGTTTTGACTTCTGTTTGTACAATAAAGCAGGGACAAATTTTGCATAAAGCACCAATGCCATTGCTTGGTTATCGGGAAAGTGACACCGGCGGGCATGGTTATCTAAATGGCTGGACTAGCTACCTTGCTGAACTTCGTCTATGGAACCTGAAATCCCAATCAGCTATTTCCCACTTGACCGGCAAATTTCAAAGATATCGAAATACAACCGTCATTTAATTTCCATAACAGTTTGGTCTCTCACAAGTAACTTAACTGAATTTCTCCGTGACAGTGTGTGACTCACCATCTCACCGTACCTCATCACGTGACTATATGCTGTTCTTTTTTTCACTTCCTCGTACTGTTGATCCAGTGTATGCGTTTTCAAGTCATGCTGGACGTGGGAGAGAGATAATGACAAAGGCAGGCTATGTGAAGTATGTGAATACGCTTACGCAATTTTAAGATTGATCCAATGTACGCAAAACCGTGAAACTATCAACGCCGGGTCACCATATCATTCGCTGTCTCCAGCCAAGAACTGGAAGGGTCAAGTGGACCCAATTCTGAAAGGCGAAACACACCAACAGTATTCAAACCTTTCATTCAAACCTTTAATTCCTTCTTGTCACGGCAAGTTGAATTCATCTCTAGGTTATGACAATCCGGACTGAGCACGGAATCCGACACCCTTCCCAATTTTCAGTAACTAAACATGCCCACTGCATGGCACAGCTAACTTTTGTGAGAAAGCAGGATACGCGTTTTGAATAAAGAATCGTCTGCTAGTGTAGCAATTAAATGTCATTCATTTGTGATGAATCAGGTCATGTGAGAATAATAAAAACTCGATTGACGATGACCCAACACCCGAGTGAATGTCTATCCGACCAAATTCGTTTCGACAGATTTATTGAGACGACGGCGTTCAGGAGATCCATTGTTACCATCATCATCAAAATGATCATCCACGTCATCATTGTCAGCATCCGTATTCAACACTGACGATTCCCTGTGGGCATTCAAATTCATTCGAATTCCTTTTCCAAAGAAAAGAAGTAAAATGGATGGGGAAAAACTTGGTTGGACTACCACAATAATTCTGATGCTCCGGCAGCCCAAGACACTTATTCAGGCGACCTGAATCAAAGATGACAACAAGCGCTCTACCAACATTAATTCAAGTGCACAGTTTCCAGAACATTGCCCAAACACAGGGGCCCTCAGACAGTCTTCCTCTAAGGGGGCGAGGTACACCCTCGGCACTCTGACATTTGATAGACTCTTTTATGTTCCTATGCATACCTCTCGATACCTTTGCAAAGTCAGAGGTTCACGTGATCAAGAGGATAGTTAGAAAGCTTAGATATCAAACTAACGCCTCCTTTATTTTGAAGTCATCGGGTTGTCGTGATTTCTGAATTCACGTAAATCTTGTTCATGCTTCAAAACCAAATTGGTGATGGCGTTGTTGATGGTGTTTGTGGAAGTGGTGAGTAGGCATTTGGGAACTTGGATGTATATGAAAAATTTAAAACCAGTTTCACAAACGGAGCCGTATGATTGAAAAACATTACTGCTGGTTAGGTTGCAGGCCAACGGAGAAACTTTGCCGAGCTTGATTCAAGTTAAACTTAACTGGAGCTGACACATCCAATATTGTGATACCATATGTTCGATCTACATTCGGAGGTTGAATTTTGGGATGGATAGACAAGTTCATGTTGGTGGAACCGGTAAAGTCTATGTTGCCGAGTAAGTCAAAACCTGCGAAATTTTCCTTACCAGAATGATAGCTGCATAGGCGGAAGCATCCATGTGCACGACTAATGGGGCATAAGATGAGAAACATACATCTGCTCGGCTCATAACAAACGAGTTCCAGAAGCCACAACAAAACCTTGGGCTTCGTTTTCACAAAAGGTCACTAGAATTGCAGACTACAGAAGATACCTCGCCCCACCCTCATCCAAAGATATATATTTACAAAGAGATTATAGCTAACACATTAGAACTAAACAAATAAGTGTTTTACAGTACCTAGTGGTTTACCACTTGCTCCTGACTACCACCGGATTATCCGTCCACAGCTGATGGGCTTATCTGCAGCAGTTCTGCTAATACTTACGTATTCCGAATCTCCGATCCAGGCGTACGCGTATTCGCTCGCTAGACAAACATCGATGTACTTGTCACTACAAAAAACAGACCAGGATTGTCCGTCTTCATTGGCTGATGTTGTCACGTAGACTGCAGACACAAGATAATACAGGTCACCATTAAATATGCGTAAAAGATTGAAGCAAATTGTTGTCAAACATATCCTGTGACTCGCAGAAATCATGAAACCGCATGGATTCTGGAACTGAAGCACTTCTCAGAAGATCTCTGACAACTCCTTGTCAGATTTTATGGTTTTCCCGCCTCTTTTGGCGAACCAGGTATGAGAAGAACTCGACTTTCCATATAACCAAATTCATTCTTGAACCCAGGCTGGACGGACTGGCCAAACACTCTCATGAACGAGACGTTTCGCTGGGTTCGTTTGGTTCAGCTCGTAAAAACCAAATCAGTATATGAATGTATAATCTGTATTTTTGTTGCATGCAAGCGTCTAACCCGTTGACTGATGGGCTTAGGTGTAAATTTTATAAAATAGCGCGATCTATTCACAATCTACTAAGACGGTATCTACCTGCAATGGCACCAGCTGTACAGGGACACCAAAATATCGCAGGTGTTTTACGAATTACACAATGATTTTCTGCAGCGATATGCAACTAATTCGTCAGCAGAAGTGACAACAATCATTGAAGGCTGAATATTGTGTAATCTTTGGCTAAACGGTTGTTGAGGGAGAAAGTACTTCCTTACAAGTATCACAAAGAAGACAAGGAAGCACCAAGATTGTTGTACTGACAAGTGCAGTATTTTAACCGTACTTGAAGGACATTCTAAGTCTATTACTCAGGATCTGCAAAACAACCAGCCAAAAGTTTACGCCACTTACTTCCCACATTTTTCGGAAGAATATTTCGAAACAGAGAACCAGATTGGCAAGCCTCCACGTACAGCACCAATTTGTTGTACTTTTTTTTCGAATGCATGTGGGCGAGGAGCCCGTTCAACTCCACGGCATCCAGCTGTCGCAACACACGAACGAAAATTCTCATGAAAGGGCGAGGGCGCATGGATAAGAGCATGAACTAAAGATTTCGAACCCAACCTCAGCATTTCGACTGTTCCCGTCTGGGTTTTGGCAAGCAGACTGCAGACACAAGATAATACAGGTCACCATTAAATATGCGTAAAAGATTGAAGCAAATTGTTGTCAAACATATCCTGTGACTCGCAGAAATCATGAAACCGCATGGATTCTGGAACTGAAGCACTTCTCAGAAGATCTCTGACAACTCCTTGTCAGATTTTATGGTTTTCCCGCCTCTTTTGGCGAACCAGGTATGAGAAGAACTCGACTTTCCATATAACCAAATTCATTCTTGAACCCAGGCTGGACGGACTGGCCAAACACTCTCATGAACGAGACGTTTCGCTGGGTTCGTTTGGTTCAGCTCGTAAAAACCAAATCAGTATATGAATGTATAATCTGTATTTTTGTTGCATGCAAGCGTCTAACCCGTTGACTGATGGGCTTAGGTGTAAATTTTATAAAATAGCGCGATCTATTCACAATCTACTAAGACGGTATCTACCTGCAATGGCACCAGCTGTACAGGGACACCAAAATATCGCAGGTGTTTTACGAATTACACAATGATTTTCTGCAGCGATATGCAACTAATTCGTCAGCAGAAGTGACAACAATCATTGAAGGCTGAATATTGTGTAATCTTTGGCTAAACGGTTGTTGAGGGAGAAAGTACTTCCTTACAAGTATCACAAAGAAGACAAGGAAGCACCAAGATTGTTGTACTGACAAGTGCAGTATTTTAACCGTACTTGAAGGACATTCTAAGTGCTATTACTCAGGATCTGCAAAACAACCAGCCAAAGGTTTACGCCACTTACTTCCCACATTTTTCGGAAGAATATTTCGAAACAGAGAACCAGATTGGCAAGCCTCCACGTACAGCACCAATTTGTTGTACTTTTTTTTCGAATGCATGTGGGCGAGGAGCCCGTTCAACTCCACGGCATCCAGCTGTCGCAACACACGAACGAAAATTCTCATGAAATGGCGAGGGCGCATGGATAAGAGCATGAACTAAAGATTTCGAACCCAACCTCAGCATTTCGACTGTTCCCGTCTGGGTTTTGGCAAGCTATCAGTGTTTCTGCCCTCGTACTTCATTAGGTGGAATATCAGCTACGCACCGAATAGGTGTTCCAGCTGAAGGACTATTGATTTTTTGGAATACCGTTTAAAGGAATCAGATGAAAAACAAATTTTGAATGTGTTTTGCTTAGTAAACCTACTGATTATTATGTTAACCGTGTTTTCGTACCCCGGTATATGAGTGCCAGCATTTCTCTTACGGTGTTGGTCAGCTATACCGTTGACGGTACTGTGAACATATTTTGAAAAGGGCGTCAAGGACCATTATTAGAGTGAATAACGTAGCAGTCACAAAGTCAGAATTATGAATGGGCACTTTGAATGACTGCTTTCCATGTCACTTCGAATGTCAATTTGACCACCGTTTTCAAACATTTGTTCCATTCACCAGCCTATGGAGAGTATTTTGGCCCCAATCCAAACTGAACGCTTTCAAAAGTGATCTCAATACAAACAGTCTGTAAGTGGTCCAAATGGAACGCCAATTCACACGACTCATGGATATTTTTCATTTGAGGGGTTGTCACTCGAGGAGTCAGTCATCAGTGGTGTGGATCCGTTGATTGAAGACGTCATGCCTGATCAAGTTATGTCCTGATCAAGTGCGGACAAATCAGCCTGACGTTTGGCTGTCCGTGTCCGAACGGTTTAATATTGCAACTACTGTACGCACCGCTGATGGATCCCAATGGGGATTGAATCCCGGGTTTTCATAACAGATTGGTTTTCCATACAGAAATACGGAGTATGTTGTCTTGTCAGGAAGACATTACCTGATGCGTTCATCATGAGTGACTGTATGCGACTAGCTTCTTTCCTTACAATAACTACCCTTGCTCAGAAGTCTAAATGGATTGACCGCGAAATCATGTGAGTTGAGTGATCTAAAATGAGTAAAAGAAAATCTACTTGACGGTATCACCAAAACTACCGGAAATATTACTGGGATATCACATTTAGGAGACACGTCCGAACATCGCGGCTTGTGTTCCATTTTTCGGTTTATGTGTGGCCCACTGTTGACCATAAAGTCTCACTTATAAACAATTACCAAAGATAATTCACCAACATATGTTTACCTAAGCCTCTCCAAGCCGCTCCTCCTCTAGATTCCTATCGAAAAACTATAGTGGTTACAATAATTTAGAGAACGTACGTGTTCTTCTTGGATGGCAATGTGGGAAGCCCCACCGTGGCCAGAGAAGAAGATGAACACGTTGTCATCAGGACCGCTGTAAGTAAGCAGAAATGTTAAGGTGGACTTGAAGCGGAAATTATTGGTTGGCACAATTAAAGCACGACAAAAAACGGCGGAAATAGGAAGATAGTGAATCCACCGGTCATAATATTGAATTGTCCACGCTACTGGATATAATCCGTAGTCAAATTAACTTTGACCGGTCTGCTTTTTGCATGGCCACATGAATGCAGGAATGAAAATTCTATTTTCGGACGTCCGTTGGTTTATTGTTCATTCACATGGTATAATAGCTTTTATGATTTTGAATGCATAAAGGTGACTAGATGCAGTTTTATATTTCACGTAGTTTGTTTTATCCTCTTGCCTGTGAAACGGTCACGCTCAGCTATTTCGAAATCATACTCTTACTAACATGATTATGTCTGTGCATGAAAGTATCTAAACTACTGAAGAAATATTTTAACCAACGAGAGCCAACCCTACATTTTAAACCGGGATGTCCAAGAGGCCATATGGTTTTATATGAAACTATCCAAGATATGTTCTGTTCGCTGGTCTTCGATCAAGTGGACACCCGTCGGTTCTCTGATCCCGATGATCATCTTGCAAATGTTTCATCACCAACCGAAGTGGCATCTTGAGTAAATGTATTAGTCGACAGTTCCTCCAAACCCGTCTGGTTTTATGTGGCTGCGACTGGTTGACGAGAGCATAAAGTTTGCGGGGTTCAATTGGCCCAATTCGATGTGCACTGCGTTGTGTTTTTCATTCCCTGAATTTGATAGGTTCTTTCAGTAGATTCTGTCTGAGGACCCATTGGTAGCGGTCCGACTGACCGGTTACTGAGTATTTATTTTGCGGTCCGCCTTCCCCACATTTAATAGACTCTCAATCAGACTTCAGGTTTTGGTACTTCATTTTGCTCGGTTTGTTCTGAATTTATTTTGGGCTGTCGCCTAATTTTCAGGGTCCGCTTGGCCAAATGCTCTTCCCCTGATAGGCAGAAAAATAGAGCAGATTGCTCCGAAATGGAAGATATTAAAATAACTTCGAGCTCTCCTTGAATAAATCTTTGTATAACATTCGCCAGTTTCCAAAATACGAACTGTTAGACTCACAAAATGGCTAGCAATAAAAATGTTTTTGAATGTGACCAACGAAATATTCTGCATGAAAGTGTTGATTTGCAGGAAACTAGCTTGCTAAAACAGGATATACTGTGAAAACTCCATAGTGTACGCAACCGTCAATATAGTGCTCCTGACCAATTATTACTTTGCGGATGGGTCAGGAATGTGTTTGTTTAAAATGGAGTGCTTTGGGAGGGAACTCTCCACTTCATGCTATTGTCAGGATTGGCGAAATATCAGAGTAGGTCTATATGAACAGCTACCAGACCGCTGCTTTGGAATGGTGACCAAACAGAACGCGAGGCACAAAGTTCCCGGAAGCGATGCTGAATGACCGAAGACCACCAACTAAAATGAAGCTCTTGAAGAAGTATTACTGACCAGTGTTCTTAAAAATTTAGACCTCAAATAGTTTCACGGGAACTGAAAATATATATTCGATCATTCATCGCAGCCCCTCAGGAAGTATCGGTCACTCAGAAAACCCGCAAAATAGTGGGTGATTACGGATTTCGGCGGAGTTGCAAATCCAAACGGTGTGTACGTGACCTATGCAGATGATATGATTATAACGCATAGTCCGATATTGAAAAAAACCGTGTTTCCTTTAAAACGAAGCAAATATTTTGACTGACTCTGGGGACCTTCAATTAAACAGATGATGTATCAATTTATTTACTAAAATATAAAACTCGCAGTTCATCAATCCCAGAGGTCTAGCCTGGAACACTAGGATTCTAGCTGTGTTCTGCCGGTTCATCAGCAACATCCACTTGCGCGCAAACTCACCTTTCCAGCACCTTCTTCTTATTGGCTGCAAGTTTCTGATCGCCTTTTAATACTTTCGCGAAGTTATCCCGTGTGACATCCTAAAACAGATGAACACGCATGATTAAGTACACCTGCGACAATTGTTCTCCACACTCATTCTATTCCCAGTATCCATCCACTTTCAGCCTAAGATATTATTCAAATCTAGGATCTGCTCACCATCTTCACTCATTATTTCCACGATTGTCGCTGTATGATAAAAGCTGAAGAATTCGATTTTTGGTCTGTTTGCCAGGCCCAGTGTTGGTAGTTGAGTTGAACATGGACTACCTGGAAGCATTACCTCAGTAGCTAAGGAATACAAGTAGCCGCCATCTTGAAGTGAGTGCCACTTATCAGCACTGAACTGAATCCCACATTTTGGCCTATAACCTTATGGATAGTGTTCGCTCAAGCACATTTACCATTCTGTAATATGGTAAAACTGATTAGTCTGTCCGACGGTTTGTCTTCTGTAGTGTTTTCTATAGTGTCATTTTACTTGCACCTTGTGTAAACTGATGCAGAAATTCATTCGCACCGTAACTCGCACTTACTTTTCCACGATAGTCAATTTCCACACCCTGGTAGACATCCTCGTGCAGGTAGTCATGGAACACTTTGCCTTTAAACGGATTTCTGGAATGAAAGATTGGAAAGTGGCAGTGCTATTTTTGAGAGAAATTAACATGTCGATCGGAAATAAAAAACAAGCGCTAACAATTTATGTTGGAAGTTTGTCCCCGGGCTTTTCTTGGAATAAATTTTCACGACGATTTGTGAACCTTCTGCCACACATTCGATTAACTAACAATCATTTAGGCAGAAATAAGTTAGTTATCCTACAAGTATCCCGATACAGTGCACAATAAGGAAGGTGACAAATGTGGTGTGAAAAGGTAATCATGTTAGTTAACTTTACTTTGCAACGCCACCAGTATTAGAGTTTGTTTCAGCATCTTCTAATGCGGTGCCCTCAAATGAAATTCGATCGGACAATGAACAACTTACGATTTTCAGAACCTGCAGGTGAGATCAAACATTCTACGTCTAGTAAATTTCTTCTACTTATGCCGGCAATCGACTGTATTACAAAATGTTAAGCTTACTAGTCTGTCTGCTTAATGTTCGCTCAAACGACGAACTTATCGCGATTAATTTCACATTACTGAAAAACTAAATGAGGACATAAATTTAGCATTAACACCAGCAATGATATACCAAGATGGCTGCACTTTGACCTGGCATCAATTGTGCTGATAATATTGGGGTTCTGTGGCGTTCACAGCCATGACAATGCATGAACCAGGAGACATTTTTACACATCTCACGTGACGCACGCAAATTCATAATCATATGCACCCACAGTTTATTCATGATTTACATCTATGAGAAATATGGCTCAACGGTGCGACGTTTTAAAGTAAAAAACGAACCGCGTTTTGACCATTGTAGTTGTTATCGGATAGAAAATTTTGTACGTGATATTTACTTGGGATTGTTTGCAATGTCGTCGTAGGCGAAGGTAATTATATTCTCCGCTGGAACTTTGTTTTTACGCACGATTTGATACGCATGGAAAACGTCAGCCTGAATGAGAACACAAATGATACGTGAATTAAGGATAACGGGCAGAGTGAGGCATGGGGGATAAAGGAGGCAAACGGGGTATGTAGAATAATCCCGTTATCCCAACAGTATTGAGATGCATTATTCCGAACACAGGACATATTATTCTACTCTGTAAGGGCTTCTGTGGACCCCAGTTGCACATTCAGTCAAGCGTCAGAACCTGTGCACCGGATCCTTGCAGTTTTGAATTCCCTTGACTTTGAAAATACCTCCGAATCTGTAAGTCGCTTGTGTACTAGATAAATAGTCAGATTGCGGTTAAACTCATTGCAATAATATACTGCCCACTGCATCTTAAGAATGGATAGGGACGAACTGATTTTGTTAAACATCTTCAATACGATCCTCAAAACACCCCTCGAGCAAATGGTGCTTCAGTGGACGAACGACTTCGATCAGTAGCGGTCCAAATGTTGATTCCAAAATTGTATATAAGTACTTGTTCAGAGTGTCTTCATGAGTTTTCATCAGTCAGGTTAAAAACCCAAAACTGTCCGTTTCGGCTATGTAAAAAAGATATAGGTACATTTTCGGTGATTTAATCATTTTCACATGCTCTATGAGTGTTTTACCGGAAGGCTTTCTCGACTGGATCGGCCCTTAATGGCTCAGTGACTAGGTGATCAAGGTTGGTCATTTCTTTGCCAAATAAGGTCATCAGAATTACCATGGATAACACCCTTGCACCTGGAATATATTTCATTTAAAACCATTTTAAATGACGGTGAATCCTAAAAGAACCTCGTAGATCGTTCATGCTCCCTCGTTGACATTATTTCCACTCGAACTAAAAAGCTACCGTATCTGCGTCTGTCAGAAAGAGGTCGGATCTCACAGTGACTTGACGGTTTGTGCGTCTCAGTTACCCACTGAGCAGAGTATATGGGATACTCACAGATCCTCCCATACCAGGTTGGTCTATGGGTAGAAGTCCTCCAGGTTGGGGGCTTGATATGATTTCGGTTTGGGAATTTGGGATTCCCTAAATGCCTGCATAATCCACCACCAATTCGGGAATGTACCAGTGTAAATGGGCTTTCGGGATGAATGCCTTAATCGTGGATCCTAAATAGCCTCTCTTATATGTCCGGGTGTCGTGGAGTACAGGCGCATACTAGTGATGACAATGCGAACACCCTGCTGTCTTTTCCAAGTTGCGCTCAGCGTCTAATGGAAGAAGTTTGTTAAGAAACTTGTGGAACCGCTACAAGAGCATGATATTTAATGAAGGCGCGTGAAAGCTGAAAAGAAATTTCGAGAATGTTCGGATTTTAAAACCGATGCGCAAGTGGAACGCCTACTTTCCTGTCCAATAGTTTATGGCTGTTCAGTTGATGTTTGCAAACAAACCACTTCGCTATGAAGGACTTTCCTCATTACCCTGGTAGCATCACAGCCTGTTTTCTAGCATGGATTGCCCGCTCACAAATAATATCATGTCGCATCGGCCGTGAGTGTTGTCATCAAACAGATGGCGACGTCTGCTGTCAACCGCAGCTCGCGTCATCGAAAAAAGGCTATTGATGAAGCCTTTATTGCTTCTGCTTCAGATATACGGCATTTTCGCTTTCCTCATTCTGGTGCCAGGGATATCCATATAGTTCCGTTCTTATAACTAAGGGATCAGTTTGCCTCCCAATGTCGTCAGCTGCAACATCCGCGGTCAACTCAGTTGCAACAGCTTTAAAAGCTCTAAAAGTATTCGTCAGTTTGTCTGTCACTGTTTATTGCATTCGCTCTAAAACAAAATGGGTAGCATATTTTTGCACTGGGTTCGCCATCGCTTTCTTCTTAATGAGGATTAAAATGTTCACTACAGTTGCTGAACTGCATCACTTGCGTGTTTCAGCTCACTGTCACCTGCATGATACGGAAGCAAGTGTTGCTACTTTCAATGAGTTTGACGCGGCATACGTTGTGAAGTGAATGTTCCCTTAGCCTTATCACGTCATTTGGCGAAGAACTTTAAAGACAGAGTCACCACTAGGAAGCAGGATTCCAGTCAGGAATGAGATGTGTGGAAGACAGCTTTTAGTCGAAACAACGACAGGCGTACTATAGCCCCTCTATCTTGTCATTTCCTGACTTCGATAATAATATACTCGATATTCTCGTTCAAGATTGCAGCGAAAGATAGTGGCAATAAAATATTACCAAGTGAATCTTAGGAATGGGTACAGATATATTTGAAACGTATGAAATTTTTTCATGCGATTCTCATGCAAATGATTCCGGAATGAACAAACGGATTCCATCAAAGCGCCTCTCCATAATATTAATCATATTTGCGTGGCTTCATCGTACCAAGTTGTATACAATTATGTGCTCACATCGACTAGCGAAAGAATAGATCTGTTTGGGGTAGCAACTAATTTTGTTCCTACGCCAGTGGACTATTTGAGATTTCTGACACCTGGTTTGTTCATCCGGTCAACTGAGGCTAAGGTATTGCGGAGTCTGAGAGCGCATCGGTAACACAACGAAGCTCCAAAGAATGGGTAAATGCTTAGTGGGGGCCGTCGAAATACTCTTGTGGTTATGCAAAACAAACCTTCTACGCACATCAGCTATTTCACCCAACATAACGATTTTGGTATCCTACTAACATGAATCACGGTATGCACATTAGTATTCACCGGTGAATCGACCCACCCAACGCAACTTATCTCTTCATGCCATAGAATTACTGACGAAAACCAACACAAGCTACGCAATGTGTGTCCATTAGTGTGTCCATTAGTCGTGGCTTCTGTGCACCGCCTTCTCGAGTGAAATGTCACGATCATGGTAAAAATTCGGTGAGACAGCTGATAGTGTACCACTGGTTTTAATTTCCACTTTGAAAACCCATTCTTGCGGGATTTTGATCAACGTTCTAGCCTCAAAACTGTGACAAACCAACGGAAACCTACTTGATGTCGATAATTTTCCCAGGCATTGGTACCAGCAACGAGGACAACCCAGTTCTTCCACGGAATGTTGTTAAATGTGGATGACCAATTTTGGACACCGACGGCGTCCAACCAAGATAGGTGGTTGATGCAGAACAAGAACCCAAATAGAAGCGAACAACGACGCATCACGTTCAGGTTTACTTGAAGCTTCATATGCCTGAAATTTTATACTGTGCATCTCGTGTGAATTGCACTTTGCCTTACTCATGTATGCCGATAGTGGAAAAAAACTGTCCACCAGGCATTCAATAGGTCTGTGGTAGATAGTTCCACCAAACCAGGATATGGTGGGCCATTGATCACCTTGCTCAATGACTGATCATTTTTGCAAACTCACTTTCAACACTGTGCACACGAGTAATATGTGGCGTTTTCTAGGACAAACGTGACTTATTTCGTTAAGCGCATAAGCGCTTCACACAGTAGTGAACAGCAAACGGAGTCTGCATCCGGATTTTGCGTAGTAGCTGGCATCCTATTGACTTTGTTTCAGCGAGGCAATGATTCGGATTTCTGTATTTGAAAATCGAAGGGAAAATGTGTGTTTGCATTAAATGAACCTAATTTGATATTTCATAGAAGCTGTGTATCTTCTCACAGAGTAAATCGATGGTTTCATGACGTTTCCTGTTGACTTATATGTGTGACATCTAAGGTCACACAAAGTCTTGAGCTAGGGAATTTACTTCGATGAAACCGGCGGTGAGCTGTTTGTGGGTTTTCAGCAAACGTATGAAGTCTGTGTTGCGTCCAAAATAAACAAATTTAGCACGAGCTTCCCCAGCGCCTGTCTACCTGTTGGCGTTTACCTCGTTAGTATACCGCGACACGCATACAGAATACGTTTTTACAGCCAGCTATTAGTTGTTTTTGGTTAGCTGCCTGTGCTTAACCTTGGATCCAAATGGGGACAGATCACAAGGATAAAGCCTCTAAACCAAATGTCTGTCTACCACAGTCCATAAGACGAACAAGGGATATGGGAATTAGAAATGAATTTCTTGCGACTTTGTTCGAACTTGCAATAATCGGGAAATGAAATGCTACACCTGGTAGCACAAAAATGAAGAGTCATTACTCATTATCGCATCAAATCGGAATAAAGGTCCGTGGTTTCTTTGTCATGATAATATTAAACAGTGAAACTACGAGGTACCCCAGCCAGGGTAATATTCCACTCGGTGTAGGTAAATAAGTGCATAGTCCGAAAGTTTTTTGTTCTTTATCAAAAACCCTTCATTGAAGCAAAGCGATTACCTGAGTAAAGCGCTCTGTGTTCTTAGGTGGCACATATACTAATCACAATTAACAACAGGTGCTTTAATGAAAACTTCCAAAGGCTCAGGGTTCTGGTAAAATGCTCAGACGGATGAACGGGTAAAAATTACGAGGATAGAGGACTCACGTGCGTGCAAAGTGATATGAATGTTAGTCATTCTACTCCAGTGCCCGGTGCATGACATCCTCGAAAGGAGTGAGGTTTATCGACAACATTCGAGGGTTGGTCGAACCCGTGTGGGCGGGTACTCATGAGCAAGATGGATCCAGCACTATTTTGTGCGCAGCCAAACAGAAAATCACCCAATCCTTACTACACACTGCAATTTTTCCCATTCATTTACT
Organism: Opisthorchis viverrini; assembly: GCF_000715545.1. Lineage (NCBI taxonomy): Eukaryota > Metazoa > Platyhelminthes > Trematoda > Opisthorchiida > Opisthorchiidae > Opisthorchis > Opisthorchis viverrini. The sequence goes on along the minus strand of NW_008752268.1, from coordinate 118,199 downwards.
ATACATTCTTGCCAATGATTGCAGTTAGTATTCGGAGAAATTTCTTCAACCGGAAATCTATTTCAAGGAAATTTTGAAACCATGGAATATGTGGTTGAAGACAATCGTAAATTAGTGAGTATTGAGACAACTAAACTGCATGAAGGTCAATATTGAGTTAGAGCATGAACATTCAAAGAAAATACATTCATGAAGCAAACAATTGCGCTTGGTAACGACAGTGTGACGGCCAAGCTTCTAAATATTCGGTTTCCGTACGGTTCCGTTTGACCACCCGTGGAAACAAGAGAACGACCGCTTTCAAGTAGGTTGTCACGTCATGGTACCAAGGTTATTGGTCGTAAGAATGTAGCAACCTTCCATCTACAATTTTGTATCCAGTATGTAACTTTGCTGAGAAGACTGCACGAAGCCAGCTCGTTGTCCGTTCTGTGGCAGTCCATCTGTTGTTACGTCCGATGAACAGACTAACTGATGGACAGCGAGTTGACCCATCACAGTGGCTAGTATTTTCACCGATTGTCAAAGGTTGAATTAGACGTTCAGCTTGTATAAGGATCGACCGAGTAGAGGGAAGTTGTGTTCCAAAACGCAAACTCCGTAGAACGTTTAAAACGGATTTATCCAAACCGCTGTAATAGGTCCGATTTTTGAAGGTCAACACGATGCAAAATTCGCGTACGCGCCAAGCATGATCAGAAAAGATATCAGGTGTTTCGGTCTGTGGGGAGTGAGCACATATTCACATGATTCGCCCGGCCAAACGACTACCTAACGCTTTGAACACCACTTATATTCTCTAGAAAGTCAACTCCCGTCTTCAAACTCGAATAAGTACTAATTGTTTGGCAAAACTATTGCGATAGACGAACGCAAAGAAGAACACCCGCTGTTCTGAATCTCCGAAGGGGACAAAGTTTCTCAATGGCAAGTGGCACGCAGCTTATGTTGCGCAATAAACCATTTATCCTACATTCAGTAACTACCGTTGTAAAACTACTTGCTAATAACAGTGAACCTCTAGAGTGTAGCCAATATAGAAAATATGTGAACAATTTGCGAGCACGAATGCTTCATACTTCCACATGAAATGATTCATCACGCCATCCTCGAGCAATCAAAATTAGAGAAATCAGCAAAATGTAAAGAACTAATCAGTTTTCAGCTGCTCACCCGAACTGCTTATTCGAATTGAAACTCCTGGCAGTTTGGATGTCACAACAAACGATTGTCATTCCCTTCAATGATAGATGAATGTATTAAATTATGTCAAACGGTTCACTCGATCAACGACACAGTTCTACAGTAAAATGCATCACAATGCGTCTGCAAGTAAAAATAATTATCAGATGGTGAAATACAGGGCAAGAGGTTGGTTCTCCTAAGCCCGTCGGTTACTTTATGGATTTTGTGTGCTTGCACTACGAAACGAAATGTCCGAAGCAGTTTTGTACACGAATACTCTAGACTTTGGTCATCGGAAACTAAACGATCGGATAAGCTTGACCCGCTGGCGAATTAGAGACCAAAAAAACTGCACGGATTAAGTGCGAGCTTTGTAAGCCATCAATATGGTTTGCTGCCCCAGTGCAAAATTTATGTTTCGGTCAGAACAAATCAACAATAGATTTCAAATCCAGCGGATTAGATTAAGAATCAACCAGTAAATGCATTTTAAATGAAAATCCACGTGTCAGTATGATGAGGCGGTTCAAGGGGGGCAAGAGAAATACCGGTTCTTACTTGACCAATTTCATCGCCAGGAAGCAGCATTCGTTGGATTAGCGCCTTGCGTGAAGGTGCTGGTGCATCTGATAGGGCAGTTGGCTGAGACGTTCCTGGAAACTTTCCAGTCACGGGACTGCAAAGGTGGTTGAACAGTGGACGAACTGTTGACCGGAGTTGACCAACTCGCAGAACATCTTGCAGCGATACAGACGGAAACGCGGAGGTGCACTTGAACGAGCCGGTGATACAGAGGTGGCAGACCAGGCATCATCGTTGCACTCGTACGCGAACACTTTACATAATAAGAATTTAGAATACTTCTTTTAGTCGGGTGGGATATGATTAGCTCCGTGCCAACCAAGATGTTATCTAGATAAATGGAAAGAGAGAGTTGTGCTTGATTGATGGATGTTAGGAATATTGTTGAGTCGAAGAGGGAACAAAGCTAAATACAGTGTGTGCGCACTAGCCCTGAGAACGCGATAAAACGGCGTTTACATTTTAGCATACCCAAATTCAATTTGGACGAATGTCTTCTGGTTTGCCTAGGGCATTATTCACATTACGGTGTTTCATGCTTCGTTCACCGAATGACCCTAGAATGCTGCCGTGTATGCAAACGATATCGTTGTGTACAGCGACCCAGTATCCCAGAGCCCGCAGTTCACTGCGGCTGTACTGAAGCGGGTTCGGACGCTGGCCTGCGGATAAATGAAGCTAATGCACAACTCACTAAGAAATCCGTATTACTACTGGGATATAAATTGGGTCTCGGACACGGCGTTTACATTTTAGCATACCCAAATTCAATTTGGACGAATGTCTTCTGGTTTGCCTAGGGCATTATTCACATTACGGTGTTTCATGCTTCGTTCACCGAATGACCCTAGAATGCTGCCGTGTATGCAACCGATATCGTTGTGTACAGCGACCCAGTATCCCAGAGCCCGCAGTTCACTGCGGCTGTACTGAAGCGGGTTCGGACGCTGGCCTGCGGATAAATGAAGCTAATGCACAACTCACTAAGAAATCCGTATTACTACTGGGATATAAATTGGGGGACGGACGAGTTATCTTAATGCCACGATTGCTGCTCCGCTGAATCCCACAATACCCAGACACGGATACGTGCTCGCTGTTCCAACGGACGCTAGTCAGCGGCGCATTCCTAACGCATTGAAGGGAAGTTATCGAATATGTCTGTCGAGGCCTAACTAGGGCTGCAAATGATTACTCGCCCATTGAGAAATTATACCAAACCAACTTCTGGACGTTGGATAGTGAAGGTCATACCTGATTGGTCAATTGTTTCACGTCAAAACCAATAGCAAACCCCTGGAGTAGAGCAGAGCCTCAAGAGATCCAGGTTGCGAGAATTCCATGTCATTTTCCAGAACCTGGCATGGAAGTGGCTGATTGGCTGTCAAGCACTGGGCTGAACACAAGGCTCTAGTTTCGTGAGTGGGGCAAACAGCCTCATCGTCGATCTGAATGCCAGAGGATTGGTGAACCTCCGACAGCGTCTGCGTGAGGTTGGCATAATGACCCGGTGTTGATTCGCAAACAGCCTCATCGTCGATCTGAATGCCAGAGGATTGGTGAACCTCCGACAGCGTCTGCGTGAGGTTGGCATAATGACCCGGAACGCTGTTGATTCGGAAATTGTGTTGACCGTGATACCTCACAACTTGAGACGAAATATTATCGTCAAAAAACATGAATTGGCACATACTGTGTGCACCAAGTCGAACGACTTACATCCGCATGAGGCTGGCTGGCTCGCGATGAGAAATGAGGTAATAAAATATGTGAGGTCCTGTAACCGGTATCTAATAATGAGTACGACCTGGGAAACCCATATCGTGGACCTGCCTCAAGAAATGACTATTTGTGGCCCATGATGTCATGAGCTCCTTTCCGGTGACAAGCTGCGGAAATCAGTATATCGTAACGACGACAATACACCTGTCGCGGTGAATTGACGAGGCGGCCGTGTGCAAGCATTGGGCGACGGCAATCAACAAAGTGGCAAACAATCATAACGTGGCCAAATGTGGTATGCGTAAAATGATCTCACCCAATCAGAAACCTTGCCCTGAGCGTTTTGAGCAGCTTTCTTGCTTGGTCACGCGACCCTTTCCACTCGAAATCGAAGGGGATATCGAAACACGTCACGCCGTCCGTCGGAATCATAAGTGTCATACGTTCCTCAGTGAAGTAAGATCTTTCAACTAAGTTCACTGTTGCACGATGCTTTCTCGCACACATAGGGTCCCATCTAGACAATAATACGGTTTCGATAAACCATTGCCCGCTTGTCTGCTATATACATTATTTGATTTCCCACCCGATAATTTAGTGTTCTAACTATGTTGAATAATCCAACACTGCTGGATTAACTAGAGATTAATGAACCAAACGGATATTTCTTAAAGTGCGTTTTCAAATGATGTATATCATGGTTTAGTTGCGAAAGCTTGGAAACAAGTTTTCATTCCACATTTGAAAGGTGCAAAATGTGTTGAACTGCGAAGTTTGTCCAGCAATTGAAGAACCAGCATTCAGTGCGATAATACGTT
>NW_008752268.1:101406-113785 GCF_000715545.1 Opisthorchis viverrini | reverse complement strand
GCTGAATCCCACAATACCCAGACACGGATACGTGCTCGCTGTTCCAACGGACGCTAGTCAGCGGCGCATTCCTAACGCATTGAAGGGAAGTTATCGAATATGTCTGTCGAGGCCTAACTAGGGCTGCAAATGATTACTCGCCCATTGAGAAATTATACCAAACCAACTTCTGGACGTTGGATAGTGAAGGTCATACCTGATTGGTCAATTGTTTCACGTCAAAACCAATAGCAAACCCCTGGAGTAGAGCACAGCCTCAAGAGATCCAGGTTGCGAGAATTCCATGTCATTTTCCAGAACCTGGCATGGAAGTGGCTGATTGGCTGTCAAGCACTGGGCTGAACACAAGGCTCTAGTTTCGTGAGTGGGGCAAACAGCCTCATCGTCGATCTGAATGCCAGAGGATTGGTGAACCTCCGACAGCGTCTGCGTGAGGTTGGCATAATGACCCGGAACGCTGTTGATTCGGAAATTGTGTTGACCGTGATACCTCACAACTTGAGACGAAATATTATCGTCAAAAACATGAATTGGCACATACTGTGTGCACCAAGTCGAACGACTTACATCCGCATGAGGCTGGCTGGCTCGCGATGAGAAATGAGGTAATAAAATATGTGAGGTCCTGTAACCGGTATCTAATAATGAGTACGACCTGGGAAACCCATATCGTGGACCTGCCTCAAGAAATGACTATTTGTGGCCCATGATGTCATGAGCTCCTTTCCGGTGACAAGCTGCGGAAATCAGTATATCGTAACGACGACAATACACCTGTCGCGGTGAATTGACGAGGCGGCCGTGTGCAAGCATTGGGCGACGGCAATCAACAAAGTGGCAAACAATCATAACGTGGCCAAATGTGGTATGCGTAAAATGATCTCACCCAATCAGAAACCTTGCCCTGAGCGTTTTGAGCAGCTTTCTTGCTTGGTCACGCGACCCTTTCCACTCGAAATCGAAGGGGATATCGAAACACGTCACGCCGTCCGTCGGAATCATAAGTGTCATACGTTCCTCGGTGAAGTAAGATCTTTCGACTAAGTTCACTGTTGCACGATGCTTTCTCGCACACATAGGGTCCCATCTAGACAATAATACGGTTTCGATAAACCATTGCCCGCTTGTCTGCTATATACATTATTTGATTTCCCACCCGATAATTTAGTGTTCTAACTATGTTGAATAATCCAACACTGCTGGATTAACTAGAGATTAATGAACCAAACGGATATTTCTTAAAGTGCGTTTTCAAATGATGTATATCATGGTTTAGTTGCGAAAGCTTGGAAACAAGTTTTCATTCCACATTTGAAAGGTGCAAAATGTGTTGAACTGCGAAGTTTGTCCAGCAATTGAAGAACCAGCATTCAGTGCGATAATACGTTAACCGCTTGCGATGGATGAATGCGATGCACGTATGAGAGCACGCGCAAACGTGTTCAGCATGACATTTGTTTTTGGTGAGCACCTTATCGTTTATTTTTTAATTTTTTCTAAAAACTAAAGTGTGGTGTTGAATTACACCTTAACCGTTCGACCATGACGGCTAAATAAACTCACCAATGGATTACACACAGAACGCTACCGAAAATACTGAGTAGCTCCTGAAAACATACATACGATGAGTTTAGTTTAAATCTAGGGTGTTCTCACCTATGCAGTCACTCAAAACGGGTCAACCTAATATGGTTTCGGTGACTTAGTTGCAATTGATGCTATATCCTGTCTTTGCACTCCTTACCGGCGCTTGTGTTCTGGCGCCCACATTTCTACTGGCTTGAATTGAGGTTGCCTAATCGTGTGGTAGACGCTGACAATGATTTCCATTCAAAATAATTCCGTTGCATAATGCTCCTTGGCTTCTATCAATAAATAAGCCATCCGGTGTCTCACCCAATCTTATTGCTTCAAAGCGATGTTTAAAAATGAATCCCGCGCGTCTAGATTCCAGGATCTGAAAGCACTTCCCTTCACAAGGTCTTTCATTTTCTTCGGTTCTGCTATATTATTGAGGGCCTGGAAGAGATCAACTCAGTCTCAGACAGCCTTAGGTTAGGGAAACCTGCGTGAAAAAATAACGTCAGTTGACCGACAACCAATAATTGGGGTTTCGAAGAGATCAAGACAGTCTCAAACAGCGTCAGGTTGGAGAAGCCCACAGAAGAAAATGTAAGGTTAGTTGGCCGACGACATAATGCGCAGCCGGCTCAGTTGTAACGGTTTATGAATAAACTACTTGTAATAGCATTCTATGGATATCTATATGTTGGGCATCAAATACAAGAAATGCACTGGTTAGCCATCACTGCTTCTTCCGATATTTCCTGCTGGTGTATTTTGCTTTACCCCGTCACTCGCTTCGGTGCGCCGTCCAGGGACCTGCTGAGGTTTGCTTCCGTTTAACTCAGGGTTATTGATGAAGTGCTAAGGACATAAACATATACACAAACTATTTCAAATGATGTTTCGAAATCAGGCATCAGCAAGATTTATAAACCTGCGATTTCACCGCATGCAGAACCATCTTAGGGATTAATTATTATAGACTCGGTTACCCGGAGAGAAATGCTAGTGAAATACTATATGTTGATGTCGATCAAATGCCCTTGTCAATAATGCCAACTCGTGAGGCTCTCATTCGTTTACTTCGGCCTGCTGGATAGTTAGAACCACGACTTTCGAAAACGCACTGGTGAAGCATATGTAATCTAATCTGTGCAAACATAATATGACTGATGGGAGTCTGAGTGTTTCTCCAGAACGTCGGCTTGTGAATTCGGATTGCACATTTTGGTGAAGTGATAATGCGTCGTGTTATGTACAAACCTTATCCATGTTGTGAGTACAGAAGGCACAGTGATATATTATAAAAGATGTGTGCATACACTTCTTACTTTAAATCGCGGTGTTGTGCTTTCAGGCGGTACTGCTGGATGGTGTTAGGCATCCATGGAATGTGCGCTTCAGAGAATTCATCAAATCCTTTGAGATGCCACATGATGGATTATTCGGCGGACGCTTCGCAGAAACAGCCAAAATGAAAAGTCAATAGAACTCTCAATACCATAAATTATAAGGAAACCATTGTATTTGTATTTTGTCCACACGGTAGATGCCCATTCCGCTTCTCTAACAAATGCATCAGATGGTCGAGTTTATAACACATTATTTAATAGACTTGCCCACTGCATTCGCATGGCACGCAACAGTCGTTTTTTCGTTGCACATAGCTACAAAGACCACCTCAGTGATTTGTACCATTAAATAAACAATGTAATATGTCACCAAATTAAACATAATACAAATGAGATTCACCCAATCTTATATCCGAGTAAAAATGGTGCATAGCCTACTCACTTACGAGCATCACTTAGCGGTATCTGACTGAAAGATTCAAAACGTAATGTGCATGTTACATATAACCATACGTTATTATGGGCAGTTGAGGCTGATATTTGACGGCCGGACGACGCTCGCTATTTTCGTGGATATTATTGCGTGAACCAGTGAGTGAATCCTAACACGTCATCAATGCAGTAGTTAACGATTACTTATGCCTACAGAGGGCCAGGGTAAAAGACGGATGCAAGTCAGGCGGTTTCATCGCAAAATTCTGCTGAAAATTATCGAACCAAAAGTTGCAGTTAGATTAAACTTGAACAACGATTGAGTTTCACTCGTTATTTATATCTGGAGGCAACTAAGCTTACCAAGTGCTCAATGTACATCTGTAAAACGTAATACCTGGCAGAATATTACACAGACGACAAAGCAAATTTATTAAAATATCAGGGAAGTGTGTGTAGCCTGACAACAAGCAAGTAAACAGAGCACCGTCTTTCAGAAAACGAGGTTAAAATGCGGGGATACTCATAATTTTGCTTGCAAAGTTTCTTTGAAAATTGAAAGGTAATTTAGTATGAAAGTCAGAAAGTAACCAATCGCTTACCACCAAAGCCTATCTGCTGCACATGAGTAATGAAGACGGGACTCAAAAATGTGTTAAAGTATCCCGAATTCGAGTGAACAGTCTCGTTTTGTCTGGAGTTCTCATTTTGATCCGTTCCTTCGCGGGGACGCAGTAGTCAATATCATAATCTTGGTTGAATTCGTTTCAAGTTCAAAACCGCGGTTAATGACTATATGGTCACCGTAGAAAGCTAATGGCCTAGGTTCGCAGTGAAAGTAAATTCACGCAAATCAGATCACTAAGAACTCAAATAGCATTATTGGTTTTTTGGTCCGGCACAACTGTTGTTCTCAATCGTGAACTTAGAGAAATACGTAAAAATTGGACTTTGGTTTTAACAAAAGAGGATATATTTGCAGCACTTATGATTCCGCCACCTAAATCAGCTAACCAAATCAGAAAATTGGAATGTATGGTCCTTCAAGCATTGTCCCATTTTCTGCGGGCAAAAGATTTAGCAAAGCGGCATTTCATCGGTAAAGCCTTTGGTCCGTTCGACACGGTAAATAATGCGATTGATTAGCCATCTGCTCCATGCGAGTTAAAATAGATAGAGCTTCACAATAATGAACAGCACTCACGTGAATCTAACCGTTGGGGACAATCTTAATCCAGAACTCAGACGCCACGTGTTCTCAAATGAATCGCAGCTGTACTCACTGAATGCTCGGTAGTGTCAGAGGATTTTTAAACGGACGTTCCCTGCAGTTAGTGCATGCGACCTGTAAGGAAAAACCAACACTCACTATGTAGGAGCCACTTTCATATTGGGAAACACTACAGTAAGCACCTCACGAAAGTTCATCGAAACTTGTAGCTGCGTTAGGTGTAGTTGAGGGTTTTATCACTTCAACTTGAAGAAGAGCTGAGTAACCGACGATAAAGCTAGATATGGATAAAATGTTGCCCAACATGAAGTGCATCAATTACGTGTGCTTCTCTCAGTATAAAGGACAAATATATGAGACGAGTATTATAGTGCGGCAGAGATACCATCTAGGAGACCCCAGGATACAGGTGATATATAGTTTTTAACAAAATAAATCGCAGAAACAATGGTTCTCAGTTCCTATAGGAGCTGAGGAAGATTGGGCGGACAGAATGATGAGCGGAATAATGTTCTTACTGGAAAGAATGTCAAATATGTTGTAGAAAAGTTCGAAAATTGTGCACCGCCATCGGACAAAATTTGCCATATCCTTTTTGTGTGACACCCACAAAGGGGAGTGCTTTCTCCCTCTTCGTTTAAACCCACTCACCTGAAAAGTTTTATGGAATATGCAGGTAGGTATGAGAATCCCGGGACATTTAACAACGATTCAGCTGTACAACGCTTTCACTGGGATTTTTTCGGACAGTAGTTCACGTTCATTACTGGATTTTGTTTACTAAATAAATGATAATTGTGATTAAATTTGACCACTGTGGAAGAAGTCTGGAAACATTTCTACATGCTTGTAAACGTTTATGCAGCCTATGTTTTTTTTCACTTAGCTTGCACGCGATACCTAATATAATAATTTGGTTTTAAGAGAGCTTATAAATAAGTGTTGAAGATTTTGAATTTGCACGAAATTTTGTAAACAATTGACTTTTCTCTTGCTATTTTGATGCCCCTTAGATGAACCGTTTCCAGCCTGAGCGAATGTGGTGCGCTAATTTTTAAGAAGGTAACTTGGGGCTTAGGTAACGCTTCATGCACGTCAATATAAGGGCAATTCTAAGACATACAATCAGGTGCAGATACAGAAAATGACTTAATGGGTTGATGGAATAGTTTTGAATTTGCTATGGTTAGCACTTTTGAGCAACGGTCAAAGCGATTATGCTCAGTTACCCTGTTTAATAACTGTCATGGTGCATCTGAACCGGGTGAAAAATGCTCCGTCGGCGGTGGATCAGAATGACATACTTACCGGTTGAAAACCGGGAACAGTTTTTCCCTCTTACGCGGGTTCAGTGTCACTGCGCAAAGCTTCTTCAACCATGATTCTCAATGCCAACTTGTATATAATACAAATGAGATTCACCCAATCTTATATCCAGGTCAAAATGCCGCATATCTCACTCACTTACGTGCATCACTTAGCGGTATCTGACTGAAAGTGTGTATGGTACATATGACCATATGGGCATTATGGGCGTTTAATTTGCTAATTGANGGCCGCACGACGCTCCTGGTTTCGTGGATATTATTGAGTGTACTAGGGAGTGAATCCTAGAATATCCCCTTTTTCGTTAGTCGTAGCTTTGAATGCCCGTACGACGAAAACCAGCTGCTCTTGCGATTCATGGTGAAGACAAGTACCATTTGAGCTGTTTGTTCTTTGAATGATGTACACGTGCCAAAAACAGAAGCAAACTTCGTGACAATTTCCCTGCTTAAAAAAAAGGAAAATAAATTCTGATGTTTATATCCAAGACAATTAGAATTTGAGGTCACTGGTTAGTTAGCTAGTTAGTCATTTAGTTACTCAGTCAGTTAGCTAGTTCGTTTGATATTTAGTTGGTTTGTTAGTTATTTAGTTATTTAGTTACACTCACCCCGCCAGCTGCACGCGATTTGTTAAGGCTATAGGATAGACAAAAGTGGGTTAAATTGCAAAATTATAAAGCGCTGTAACGTACAACTTAACTCTACGCTTTGATTCGTTGCAGCAACTTCATTCGCAACAAAACTCGTCAGACTTTTCTTCACCGCAGCTGAATTTCTAGCATATGCGTGCGCGCCTATGAATAAGGGAGAAAAAAAGCATGCCCAGAGTAGGAGTTGAACACGTTGTCATCAGGAACGCTGTAAGTGGGCAGAAAGTTAATGTTGGCCCTGAAGAGGACATTCATGATGGCGCAACGAAAACGGAGCAAAAAGCCGCAGAACTATGAAGATAGATAACAAAGAGGTCAGAATATTGATTTTTTCACGCTACTGGATATAATCCGTAGTCAGATTAACTGTGACCGGTCTGCTTTTTGCATGGCCACATGAATGCAGGAATGAAAATTCTATTTTCGGACGTCCGTTGGTTTATTGTTCATTCACATGGTATAATAGCTTTTATGGTTTTGAATGCATAAAGGTGACTAGATGCAGTTTTATATTTCACGTAGTTTGTTTTATCCTCTTGCCTGTGAAACGGTCACGCTCAGCTATTTCGAAATCATACTCTTACTAACATGATTATGTCTGTGCATGAAAGTATCTAAACTACTGAAGAAATATTTTAACCAACGAGAGCCAACCCTACATTTTAAACCGGGATGTCCAAGAGGCCATATGGTTTTATATGAAACTATCCAAGATATGTTCTGTTCGCTGGTCTTCGATCAAGTGGACACCCGTCGGTTCTCTGATCCCGATGATCATCTTGCAAATGTTTCATCACCAACCGAAGTGGCATCTTGAGTAAATGTATTAGTCGACAGTTCCTCCAAACCCGTCTGGTTTTATGTGGCTGCGACTGGTTGACGAGAGCATAAAGTTTGCGGGGTTCAATTGGCCCAATTCGATGTGCACTGCGTTGTGTTTTTCATTCCCTGAATTTGATAGGTTCTTTCAGTAGATTCTGTCTGAGGACCCATTGGTAGCGGTCCGACTGACCGGTTACTGAGTATTTATTTTGCGGTCCGCCTTCCCCACATTTAATAGACTCTCAATCAGACTTCAGGTTTTGGTACTTCATTTTGCTCGGTTTGTTCTGAATTTATTTTGGGCTGTCGCCTAATTTTCAGGGTCCGCTTGGCCAAATGCTCTTCCCCTGATAAAATCGTCTTTATTAAGGAGGAGAGCCTATCGCCTTTGAGACTATTTCTCTCACTATCTCAACAAAATACATGGTTTTGTTAGCTGAGGATTAGAAAGGCTTTTTTACCACTTTGCCTGTCAGTTATGCGTTAGATCCGTAAAGGAACCTGTTTTAGGCAGAAAAATAGAGCAGATTGCTCCGAAATGGAAGATATTAAAATAACTTCGAGCTCTCCTTGAATAAATCTTTGTACAACATTTGCCAGCTTCCGAAATACAAACTGTTAGACTCACAAAATGGCTAGCAATAAAAATGTTTTTGAATGTGACCAACGAAATATTCTGCATGAAAGTGTTGATTTGCAGGAAACTAGCTTGCTAAAACAGGATATACTGTGAAAACTCCATAGTGTACGCAACCGTCAATATTATTCCTTTGCGGATGGGTCAGGAATGTGTTTGTTTAAAATGGAGTGCTTTGGGAGGGAACTCTCCACTTCATGCTATTGTCAGGATTGGCGAAATATCAGAGTAGGTCTATATGAACAGCTACCAGACCGCTGCTTTGGAATGGTGACCAAACAGAACGCGAGGCACAAAGTTCCCGGAAGCGATGCTGAATGACCGAAGACCACCAACTAAAATGAAGTTTTTGAAGAAATATTATTAATTAGTGTTCTTAAAAATTCACAACTAAAATAGTTTCAAGGGGTTGGAATTTATATTTAATCATACATCGGTGATTAAATAAATCTTGGGGTAAAACTCTAACTAACCTAAATTGTCTTCCTCTTATAATATACTACACAATTGACTGAGCAACTCACAACGAAATTAACATGAAATCTTTTCCCGGACCGGTCGTGCAGGGTAAACGACAGAATTGACTCACGTACCACGGTCCAACCCGCCAACCTGGCTGGTTATAGCTTTACACATGAAATCATCGAACAACTATCAAATGCCTTCCACTCGAGTGAGAGATTTTCTCTATAGATCCCGAGATAGGTCGGTGGTTAATGCGCGAAATTACTGGCTGGAGTTTCCGCGCTTCGGGCCCAACCCTGATATTTCGGCTACCCCTGTTTTGAATTGAGGAGTACCTCAACCCTGGTGCTTTTCCTGGTGGCGCAGTACAGCTCCTGATTGATTGATTAATAGTTATTATTTTTATTACACGTGAGCGCTCGTTTTTATTAGGTACTGTGCAAAAGCTATGGAGAGGTAATCTTACATGGATGAACGAATTATTCCAGGTAGAACCATCAGCGATGGTCCTACTGAATGGCTACCGACGCCAAAATATTTTGAAGCCATGGAATTATAAAACTGATGACAAGAGTGTAGTCGTAGTCGTTGACTAGGAGTTCGGATGTGTGTCACTTTTGACCAGAAACACATAAATTAATCGACCAAAAGCTGGGACAAATCGGCGACCAAAACGTCTTGGGGGAAAACTGCAATGATCACATCGTGCGAAAAGTGAGAATTTGGCGGCTAACAGAGCCGCTCCCGGTCGACGAAATCAGGATAAAAAGGCATTTATGGCCTGACCCTTAGAGCTCCGTGCCACAGAAAATCTTCAGGGCATCAAAAGACACCATTAGGTCCCAAGACGGATGGCCAAACCTCCGGCATGTATTCATCTAAAGAAGAGATGAACAAACTGGGCATATGAGACCTGATTGGAGGAAATTCTGGAGCACATTTACGGAACCATTTTGGTGGAATATCATTCGTTTAGCGAGGAGGCGTTTAGCCATAGTGGTGAAAAATAAGTTGAAGCTGCATAGAAAAGTGGGACGGAAGAAATGCTGTAACTTAAGTATACAGAATGTTGATGCCTGCTTCAAGGGTTCAAAAGTCGGCACAAAAGTAACAAGAACTGGTCGTGATCTCATCTACGAAGGGTGTTAGATAAAGTTTCTCTATGTATGCCGCTATAGCCAGACGAACTTGAAATCCAAAATACAGCACAGCGTAACAATTAGCACGTGTGTATTCCAATTGGCGTATGTATACGACATCTAGAATAATGCACTCAATGTGCCCAGGCGACAGGTCCATGGAGCAGGAGCATCTGATCAACTAGGACATAGAGCAGACAGACTTGGGAGCACCTTCTGTCAATAGTACTAATTATGTGTCTGATAGAAAGTGGGAAAAGTTATTGACATTGATCACCTGGCCTTATATTATGTGGTTAGTGCCCCAGACGACCATAACGGCATCGCTTTGAAAAATTATAGGATGTTCTGTAAAGTGAGAACCGCATTCTTCCGGTTTTCTGTCTTGACCGATTGTTGTGAGCATTCGGAACGAAAGCCCGGGGCCGTAAATTATCTGGAGTGCTAGAGGAACAAAAAAGTCTCAACAACCGAAAAGACAACTAAAGCCCAATTTACAGTCCGTTCATTCAAACACAGCCTGAAGGTCGGTGTCTCTGACAGGGCATAAAGTGGGCCACGGGCGGTTGGTTCATTACCAGAGGAGCTGGCAAAGTTAAAGAACTGTGCTGTCTCCAATTACAAGCGGATTTTAGGAAAGATTCCCCGATGGATAGAATACGACAGTCGGTTTAGCGAGGATATAACACGATTGCTGCACTACTGTACGACATGCTCGGCCGGAATCGGGTATCTGTGTGAATCACGGCAGCACATGAGGATTTCGAACGTATCAAAGGTTGGGTGCTGCATCAGCAAAAGACCGTCGAACTACCCAGGGTCCAACAGTTGTTAACGGTTGCATAGGTCGCCACATTCCTAACGCGGAATAATAAAGTTACCAAATGAGTCAGTCTTTTCTTTACTAACGCTGTGCACAATTATTCGGTGAGTGAGAAAGTATGTTGCGCGATTGTTTGCGCCATGGATATGTTGGGACCATACCTGCTTGGACAAAGTTCTCATTTAGAAACCGATCACAAGCCTCAGAATTAGGTGGAAGACGTATTGAGAACTGAGGTTAAAACAAGTACTTGGAACTGTTCTGGAGTTAATCGGATCGGTTAATTCAGGGTAAATCTGGCATAATTTCTTGGAACACCACTGATTCCGATGTTGTGCTGCCCATGACACTACGCGTCTTGAGACGGAAGCTGACTGTCGAGTGCCACGTGATGACACACACAGAGAATAGACCAAGACACACGACTCACTTCGCCGGCGGGCCCAGTGGCCCAAGATGAGAGGTCAGATGGATTATGTGAGGTCATGCTAGTGCTGCCAACCAATGACAGGTCATAAGAGAGGGGCAACCAAATCCCTCAACACCGACTGCTGCCTGAAAAATCGCCTACAACTGAACCGTTGGAAACACCATCCCCTCTCCCGTGAGGACCGGTGGATATCAAAATACATCTGTCGCATTTAGTCGACGCGCCATCCGTATCGAATCAACGAGCAGCGACCATCAGCGGAGTGGTTGTGCGTCACATCCTGGCCAACCACGGGATTCCAAAATTGATCCCAACGGATCAGAGGCCTTTCGTTAGAAGCAAACAGCTCAAAGGATGGCGAATATACACTCATTTGCAAACTAATTCGGTTCTTTGAGTGATACCCTGAAACCAGCTAAATGCCTCGTTTGTGATGTTTACAAGCAAACGAATGTGCTGCACTAGGCCGCCTTATGTTTCGGTGCCTACGATATTTGAGATATATCGTGATACATGTACATTTGTAGTGCGCTTTTCATAAGGTTGCTGGAAATTCGTCGACAGCCCATGACCGGTTTTGCTATACTTGGGGCTCATCAGGTAGGCGCAGTCCCCGATCAAGAGGTGGCAGACGGCTGAATGAAGCAACTGGTTTCAACAATGTTACTGGCACATCGTGCTTCCATAAAACCAACCAAACTGCCATGCTGATGCACGGTCGACATCCGCGCCTTCTGGTTGATCGGAAAATTGGGTTACGGCGTGTACTACCCGATTGCAATTGTCCGATATTCTGTGAATACCCAGAGAAGTTCAAGAAGCCGCGTTCATGAAGAATGTGGATAACAGTTTTCTTGAAAATAATTTGCATGAACGAGTTTTATTTTCCTGTCTCATTGTCCGCAAAAGGGCAGTTGGCTTTTTCTGGTAAACACTTTCGCGGCGAAAGCCTTGCGTACATTCCCTGGTACATCATTTACGAACTGGCTATTGCAGATATTCCGTATACGTGTCGCTGGATAATAACACGTAAAACGTGGGATCACTCTGATATCAATGCTCCAGATGTTCATTGCCTCGAACACGTTCATGTCAAACTTCCAGCTAACCAAATTACGTTTGATGTATCGCCAGTTACTAGCTAGGCTCTGGTGGATTGTGTTTTGACATGTTCTTTCCGGAAGTCACGCTACTTACAAGTGTGCTGAAAATCCAATATTCGAGGTACACAATAAGCTGATGTTTAGGCATCATACGTCACTGGTAAAGTTGCTGACAAACCTTGGGCAGCCTACGACAATTTGTTTCACACTCCCAATGCGCCGATTTCCTGAACGCACTAATTGGACCGACACGGGCCCGGTTCGAAGCTACCTGGATTTTCGTGAGATGAAAATCGCCGATGAATTCCGCAAGGATTAAATGGCCTCGCGGATCTTCCGAGCTCTTTGACATAAAATGCGTTCATTTACAAGAAGAAATTTCCACAAAATATCCAAAGATT
>NW_008752268.1:84975-101349 GCF_000715545.1 Opisthorchis viverrini | reverse complement strand
ATTTAAACGCCCCATCTGAGGAGAGTCTGAATCCAGTTCTTAAGTTAACTGAGGTGAAACGCTGATCAAGTAATTATTTGATTAACCACGTTTTAGCCATCGGATAGCCTGCATGGAACAACGTTGCATATGTGAAATTATAGACCGATTGCGATAAGACAACCTGAAAATGATCGCAGTGAACGAGATTTCGGGGAATACCATATAGGTAATCAGTCGACGACAAGTACTCGCACGATGCACAGGTCCAGTCGTATCGAATGTTTAATTTCGATCGAAACTTCGGTTTTTGCATGTGTGATTAGTGTTTGAAAAGGCGCCCAAAACCCCTTCATATGATAAAGATAATGAATGTGAACCGGTGACATAAAATGGTCATTTTACCAAGTAAATCGTAATGCTTTGCGCTTGGAGCTGACTAGATACCGCCTCGTGACAGGCGACTTCCTCCCACTTTGGCAATTCGTCGGTTCCTGCTACCTGCTAGGATGAATGTGTCGCCATTTACACATCCATTACTGAGTGTTCTTCTAGTGGGTGTTTGGACCAGGCGTTTGAGCTCCTTTCGACTCTATGGCCTTCCGAAAATCCATAAACCAAGTGTTCCAGTTGGACCGAAAGCAAATGGAATCAGTTCTCCACCGCATGAACTGGCCAGACAGTTGCCCGGCATTTTAAAGCGCTTCACCGGGTAATCTAGTGCTAACTGTTTAATTAGATGACATCCTTGTATGTTTCAATGTGAATTCGACATATTCGAATGTGCCGAAGTGGGGCTCTTTAGCAATAGATAAGTGACAGCTATCAGCGAACTCCATGCCTCCAGAAAGGACACAGCTTAAGGCAGACAAAATCGCGGAACGTAAAGAACCTTGTCTGAATCTCACCCACTTATTTTGACTCGGTGCTTTATACCCAAGAACAAACATTAGCAATGAAATTTCCAATAAACACTACAGAGACAATATCGGGACCGCTGTTATTTCATATAAACAAGAGACATCCGAGGCCATTCGAAGAATTATAAACAAGGCCAAAAAATGGTAACTTCCCAGAGAAGGAAAATGTTGCGCTCTATACTCAGGCAGTTAGAGCATTGTCTCCCGGCAAACAGTAATAGGGACTTCGTCCACAAAATTAAGTGTAACGACTGCACCAATGTCTATATAAGACAGACGGCCAAAGCACTTCACATTAGAATGAGACCCGGCAAACAGTAATAGGGACTTAGTCCACAAAATTAAGTGTAACGACTGCACCAATGTCTATATAAGACAGACGGCCAAAGCACTTCACATTAGAATGAGAGAGCGGGGTAGAAATAAAACAGACCGCCAAGATACGCTGATGAATATCATGCATTATTAAAGGACTCAGCAATTGCAGTACACGCGCGGGATACGGGACACAAAAATGATTTATAAATGCTGAGGTTTTGAGGCGGGGACCACGTTTCACATCACATTGACCCAGGTGAGTAAATCGCTAGGCATCCCAGTGTTAATCGAATAAACGGCGTTGACCAGACAAGCCTGGGGTGAACGGTTTTGGATCAGTCAAGCTGACAGGTGTTGGTGTGTGGTCATCACATACAACATTAGTCTTCATCTGAATTCCACTTGACCTCAACCCACAGGCTCAAAATAAATTCTCAGAGCATTCACAACCCCACAAAAACCACGAAACCTACCAGTGGCAACCGAGGTGAATCATTCCCCAAAACGTTTGAGTATAACGAACTAAACCAGATCGGAATTTATTTTAAAATCCTCTAGTTTACAACCACATTCTTTCCCTAATATTGTTGTGGAACGCGCGAGCAATTTAAACGCCCCATCTGAGGAGAGTCTGAATCCAGTTCTTAAGTTAACTGAGGTGAAACGCTGATCAAGTAATTATTTGATTAACCACGTTTTAGCCATCGGATAGCCTGCATGGAACAACGTTGCATATGTGAAATTATAGACCGATTGCGATAAGACAACCTGAAAATGATCGCAGTGAACGAGATTTCGGGGAATACCATATAGGTAATCAGTCGACGACAAGTACTCGCACGATGCACAGGTCCAGTCGTATCGAATGTTTAATTTCGATCGAAACTTCGGTTTTTGCATGTGTGATTAGTGTTTGAAAAGGCGCCCAAAACCCCTTCATATGATAAAGATAATGAATGTGAACCGGTGACATAAAATGGTCATTTTACCAAGTAAATCGTAATGCTTTGCGCTTGGAGCTGACTAGATACCGCCTCGTGACAGGCGACTTCCTCCCACTTTGGCAATTCGTCGGTTCCTGCTACCTGCTAGGATGAATGTGTCGCCATTTACACATCCATTACTGAGTGTTCTTCTAGTGGGTGTTTGGACCAGGCGTTTGAGCTCCTTTCGACTCTATGGCCTTCCGAAAATCCATGAACCAAGTGTTCCAGCTGGACCGAAAGCAAATGGAATCAGTTCTCCACCGCATGAACTGGCCAGACAGTTGCCCGGCATTTTAAAGCGCTTCACCGGGTAATCTAGTGCTAACTGTTTAATTAGATGACATCCTTGTATGTTTCAATGTGTATTCGACAAATTCGAATGTGCCGAAGTGGGGCTCTTTAGCAATAGATAAGTGACAGCTATCAGCGAACTCCATGCCTCCAGAAAGGACACACTTAAGGCAGGACAAAATCGCGGAACGTAAAGAACCTTGTCTGAATCTCACCCACTTATTTTGACTCGGTGCTTTATACCCAAGAACAAACATTAGCAATGAAATTTCCAATAAACACTACAGAGACAATATCGGGACCGCTGTTATTTCATATAAACAAGAGACATCCGAGGCCATTCGAAGAATTATAAACAAGGCCAAAAAATGGTAACTTCCCAGAGAAGGAAAATGTTGCGCTCTATACTCAGGCAGTTAGAGCATTGTCTCCCGGCAAACAGTAATAGGGACTTCGTCCACAAAATTAAGTGTAACGACTGCACCAATGTCTATATAAGACAGACGGCCAAAGCACTTCACATTAGAATGAGAGAGCGGGGTAGAAATAAAACAGACCGCCAAGATACGCTGACACGCACGCGCGGGATACGGGACACAAAAATGATTTATAAATGCTGAGGTTTTGAGGCGGGGACCACGTTTCACATCACATTGACCCAGGTGAGTAAATCGCTAGGCATCCCAGTGTTAATCGAATAAACGGCGTTGACCAGACAAGCCTGGGGTGAACGGTTTTGGATCAGTCAAGCTGACAGGTGTTGGTGTGTGGTCATCACATACAACATTAGTCTTCATCTGAATTCCACTTGACCTCAACCCACAGGCTCAAAATAAATTCTCAGAGCATTCACAACCCCACAAAAACCACGAAACCTACCAGTGGCAACCGAGGTGAATCATTCCCCAAAACGTTTGAGTATAACGAACTAAACCAGATCGGAATTTATTTTAAAATCCTCTAGTTTACAACCACATTAGCCGATAAGTGCCTTACTTCACAATCAACCCTGACCTAGTGTGAAGATATGGAGGTGCTCACTGATGTATTACGCGCCAGTCTTATAACGTAGCCAATTTGGCGATCAGCGCACTTGGCCTGATGAAGCTTATGTGTAAAAAATTGAACCAATGGTTAAACTACCAAGTGAATGAGTATGGTTTTGAAAAATAAGCTTTTCAGTCTTACTTTTTATAAGCTGATAAGGGAATGAGGCGAAAATGACTTTTATGCGGTTTTTTCACAGGTAGCATAAATGTTGACTTTGGTTGGAATACGTCCCCTCACCTAATAAAAACTTGTCCATAGCCAAAAAGTTTCGTAGTTCACCTCAACACCGAAGTTTTTAAAGTCACTGAACTTTGTGCACCGTTTCACTGACGAACTACCGTATAATGTATTGGGCAAGTGAGAGAGGATTTGGTGCGAGTTGGAGTGTGATGTACGAAAAACAATGTGGTTTCACACGTAGGTTTGTTTTGCTTGGTTGAAACGTGGTGTTTTCCAAAAAGAACTGCTCCAAAATCGATAGCAGGGGCGCTGATACCCGACCAGCGCTACTTGAAAAAAATTAGCACATACAAGGCTTTGCGAAAGCTTATCGCGCCCCATTCACAGATGCAGTTACGGCAATTTTCGAAAACTAGATAACATCCGAAACTGTATACCCAATTTGATCCACTTATCCCTATTGTATGTAGTCTGCAAATTTTCAGTTGATATTTCGGTAACCGGGCACAAAACATAAGCTCTTATAAAATTCACATAATTATAAATCTAGCTAGAGGCAAATCTTTCTTGTGTAATCTTGCAATATCTTCCAGAAAGTTGGAGAAAAGTGAACGAATAAATAATAACATTGACCCTAACATCTGGACGAGCAGTTACCACGTAGTCACACATCCAAGCTCGCATTAAACCCAGGATTGAACATAAAAAGCTTCTGTGCAAAGTGATGAAAAATTGATTGTGTTTATTCGTGGCCTTAAAACCTATTGCAACGGTCACAGATTTTTACAAGTCTTCTTCAAAACTAACCCACGTTGAAGACGCTGCAAGATGTGGTTTTTATCCGATGTTACTCACTTTCTTGTTTCAGACCTCCTTCAGGAGCAAAAGTAAACTTCTGCCGCGCCGAAGAAAGCTGCTTTAGGAAGCTCATTTAGTCTCAGGAATCAAAATGCTTGGGTGATAAAGGCTCGAAATAGATGACCGTTTTCCAGCGCCAGACTGCATCTCCAGTTATCCAGTCCAAGCTTGGTCTAACCGCGATTGCTCAGCCCTTGTGGTTCCCTCAGGCCATGTGGCGGCTGCATACTAAAACGGTGCTGCGCCTGAAGTATTACCATTAGTGTTATGTTCATAATAATAAAACTGCTATTTTGCCACTTTGCATTACAATAGATTATTTTGAACTGTAGTGATTCGAGGATCCGACCAATGAACTTGAGTATATACCGCTGCGCAAATTAAATATTTTAAAAGCAATTAAACGGAGCGCACATGTTGATACAAGCACCTATGTGTCGCACGTTTTTCATCGGTACAAGCACTGCAAATATATCGAGAGAGTGCTAACTTAGATGACCTTACAAGTTATTGATCACATGGATGCTGATCTGTCAGTCGAGCAAATTTTATTGCGGTGATAACGTTTATAATGCCAATGACAGTGAAACGGTAGTAAACTGTCAGGCTGAGCATTTTGTCGTCCTTCATTCCCTTGGGTCCCTGGTTGGGATTGTCCATAGTGGAAGACGCATACGCTGTGTGCTTCGGCAGAAAAGAGCTTATACTGGGGTCGGTTCCCCAAAAGCGGTCATCAGCATTTAGTTATTTCTTCATTTGCGGAACTGGAGTAAACGTGCAAACCATTTTCGACTCAAATCCATCGATTAAACACTGAAATAATGTATAATCCTGACTGATTGGCATCAACAAACGACTGAGCATACCAGAGCAGGCCAGGTGACCGAAGAAATCACAAAATGTGCTGGGGATAAAAAGGGATTCCATCTTACGACACGTACTCGTCGTTTCCGGTGGATGTGGACGAGCGAGCCTGCGGTCGTACAACCGTTGGGCATTGGGTTCAATTTCCCTTTCTTCAACAGCTGCTTCGTACATTTATTTAATTAGCTAGGCGGATTCGGTATTGTGGTGATCGACTTTCTCTTTACTAATATAACCAATAGCGTGATGTTACACATAAATTTCCGAGTTCACCTGACTGTTGGAATTCGAAAGATAGATTTCCCGACACCTGGTTCATACTCGACATTGTGGTGTACAGAATAAGGGGATGTTATTCATGCCGAGATTCCTGATGTGCTGAATTTTTCAAAGGAACATTTTGTGTCCAATTTCTTAGGACAGATGAGGGAAAGTTCCGAGCTGTGATTGAAATAGTCTGTTGAATTAATTAGAGAAAGCCTCCACTAGATCAGTCTGGTAGTCATTTCCTAATTCGCCTACTGAAATACCAAGTAATAGTTGGGCCAAGACGCTGATCTCCAGCGCGATTAACACTCAGTTAGACTGGATAAGCGCCAATCATCAATCACAGGAAACAGATGCAATGGTCAATTAGTATTCACAGGCTCCTCGATTGAGGACTTATCGGAAGAGAGTTTCAGTCATCTAATAAAACCATTCATCCTCTGATCTTCTTATGGATTGCCAGTATTATGAGGCAGCTCCAATTGACATTCCGCCAAGTTGGGAATCACTCTCAATTACTGCGTTTCATGAATATCCAGATAGAGTCAACCCGGCGAATCTCCGAAGACCCAATAATTTGCTTTGCTGACAACATGCATGCCAATACCCGCCATGCAGCTCACCCTCCATAAATCCTGGTGCTCAGCAGCTGAAAACACGTTTATTGACAAATCATTTGGAAAATGTTTGCGACCGATTTGTAAGTCATTTTTTCGCAGAGGTTTGTTACACAATAAATGGGTTTATTTTGGGCAACTTTCGCTTTTTGTGCAAAAGCTTTGACAGGCGAATTTAGTGGGTAAGTAGGTTGATTGGGTTTTAAGGCAGTAAGAAAACTAATACGTGAGACTACTTGTGACTCGCCGACTTTATCGGTGTTGTGCGTTCAATCTGATGTTGTTCTTTGTTGGTGAGCAGCGATGACTAACCCAAGCGAAAGATTGGTTAGGGGGGTTTGCTGAATTTTGAACGCGGATATTTCATTTGCCTCTTGTGGCCGTTCAAAGATTTTGTTCACCTGTTTTCACAAAAGCTGCCGGGACCATTGGTTTTGGGGAGAGGGTTTGGGGTCGTAAATTGGTTCAAACTCTAGTTGAGGTTTTCTAATCCTAGACTCAGACCATTTCGGTGATAACCGCTCACCGCTTTGTGTCATCTCGGCTGATCTGAGACAGCATTCCTCACGTTTGCTTGTTCTATGCACGCTATTCTATCTACGCTGGGATGCTTGGCGAGTTCCACCGCCTCGACCACCAGTAGCTGTGGTGTGAATCTCAAACTTCGTTTCAGGATGTCCACATTTTCCAAATGTTCCCTAATCCAGTGTCTAGTGCATGCCATGTCAATGCCAAATCTTTGTCTGTAATCTGGAATACATCTACGTTTCCCGGTGGTGGGTTAATGGAACACGTATGCTCACTGTGTCTGATGTGCCATTCCCCGACTGTCTGGAAACGTACATAAAATTTTCTCCAGTCGATACATTGCATTTTGTATACAGAGTTCCTAGTTCTATTACCTGGAATCATCCAGCGTAGTTTCTCGCCTTTTTGGCAAAGCGCACGCCTTGGGCGCGTTGGAAATGTCATCTGTCACTTACCTGAGATGTAGTTGTGAGCAAGCATATCAGGTAAGGCATCTGAGCTCCAATTAACACTGGACTGCCGGCTATGTGATTGTGAAGATCAGTTGGTAGTACCCTCAAAAGTTTACGATGACGGCATTAGCCAGTTTCGTGACCGATTATGACTTTAATGATTATGATGACTCAAATATAAAATATGTTCCCATGCAAGCTCCTATTCAATCGCATCGGTCCAATGGGAATTGAAAAACAAGCCGGAGTCTCGCTACTGAACGCGTTCAGTAGCCCGGAACTTGAGGATTTGCCTTCTCATCAGCGTATCATGCCATGCGTGAATACAAAATTCCAGCCGAAAACACAATCAGCTTCGCCTATGACTATATTATAAGCAATCGCAAGTATATATCTCGCAAGAGTTCTTTCTTGTTCTTTCCTTTCATGACGTTCATCAGTTTAAACCCCGCAGAACTCTGATGCAATCAGCACAATCAATACCAGATACAGCACCCATTAACGTATATCCTCGCTGGTGGATAGCGAAATATAACTACCTTTAATATGTCGGCAGTCTGAAAATATTGACATCCATATCTAGATGTGGTTTGAGCGATTCAGCGGGCTGATGATGTAGAACAACTACTAGCCAGACAGTCTAGTAGTCCTAACTTTTTTTTCAAACCGCAAGGTGCCCGGTCAATAGAACAAACATTTGTAAGGTGCGAAAACTTTGTTCCGCTTCGAGGTTCCAAAGATCCTAAGGCACATATTGCCAAATAAATTGCATTTAAGGGCATAAGTGGTGTTCGACTGTATATTCACCGAAGACAATTAAATTTTCACACACGTTTTAACGTTTCATGTTTTCTAATTTACCGAAATTGTTGGAAGACCTATTCATTAGCATTGCATCTGCACATCATTTCTGCATTCCGAATCATTGGTTAACCCTTGAAAGCGTGACACAAGGCGCACTCGTAATCAAGAAAATATATGCAGAACAAACTCGCGTACCAAAGTCAAACGGCATTTATGGGCTTTTCGTTTCTTTCTATCCGGTCCACATGTGGATCTCTCACAAAAATCACATTGCCAGATCCGTTTAAAGGCAATGTGTCACTGAATTCAATAAAGCGCCTAATTTTCACATGTGCTGCATTCTTTGAGCTACGGACTGTTGCGTATCGTGGATGCGCCATTGAAGCCCGGGATTCGAAAAATCAGGATTCCTTTTGGCCTCACCCGGAGATCGTCTTAATGCTGGACCGGCAAGTTGCCCGATCTTCCGGCAAATGGGGTGGGAGACAGGCTGCTTGGACGAAGAACTGCTTAACTACAAACAGCGAAATTGTGTCGGTGCGGAACTCTGTCGCCTCCCATGTTGCTGTCAACCTCATGTCCAGCGTTTACTCAAATTTTCACGCAAATATGTTTGCGTTAACGAGAGATTCGAATGAAGTTTACCTGAATCTTTCATCCATGTTATCCTTGATATGCATGTGCCGTGAAAGGCAGTTCATTCATCGTTACAAATAAAGCTGATAGAAGTCGGGGAGTGTGCTTGCGGGATGGGTTTTCAAAAAGTTTCCAGTAAGCCAACGAAAAGGTTCTTCCGAGAAGTTATCCTGCTAATGCTGTACCAAACAAATCAAGCAGCTGTTCCTGGGCAGCTGTGGTTCAGGTAATTACTAATTAGTGGCACTCAGTTCAATATAGCGCCCAGTTCTTACGTGTGCTTCATCCTTTGAGCTACTGAGCTAGACGAGATCTACTTGGTCGTGCTTCTAGGTAGCTCCAGTCCAACCCAACTGCAAGCACTCGGCTTAAGAATCGAATCCAACTGCTATGCTTGGTAAACAGACCAACAATCACATTTTTCTGTTTTCGACATTCTGTTACGGTGGTGAATGTAATCTGAGTTAACATTGAGCAGAGCCTAGATGTCAGTTACTTGATAGCTGCAAATGAGTTATACTGTGAATAGAATAAGTGTGGAGAACACCATTGTCACAGGAATAATTGATCATGCGTGTTTATCTGCTTTAGGATGTAACACGGAATAACTTCGTGAAAGTACGGAAAGGTGACTGAAAAGTAAGTTCGCACGGAAGTTGACACCGTTGATGCACTTGCTGGTCACAGCTAGAAGTCAGGTGTTCCAGGCCAGATTTTTACGATCAGTATTTTCGTAAGTATTGTGGTGCATAATCTCTTTAAGTAAAGCTCTGGGAAATCTGGTTTATCAATTTCGGACTATGGGTTATTATTATATCATAGACATCGATCGCCACTGTTAACATGTTTCGAAAATAATCAGATACGCGCAGTTGTGAATGGTCAATATCGGCCAGAACTTGTACAAATTCGGGTTCGTCGATTTCGGTCTGCTCGGATTCAGGAGTTGTTTTCACTCACAATGTTGACTCACAAAATAGAGCACTGGCGATTTGATAAGGCATGGTAGCTCTATGCGGCCATTTATGGAGACAAAGGGACTTTAGTAAACCTGCATTCATAGGGTTCGTAGATCGCTCCACAGGGCCTCGCTAAAATACACGTGAGGAAGTGAGTATCTCGCATCAAAGATGCCCGATCGGGAGTGGTTGACATTCTGACCAATCAGGGTGTGCCACAAAACAAGTTAATCTCCAACATCAACTTAACCTTCCTGTTCACTTACAGCACTCCTGGTGACAACATGCTCATCTTCTACTAAATGAGGCTTAATTGTGAAAGGATTGAAGATGCTCAGATACACATATGTTGGCCGATTGCCATTGATTGTTCCTCATAAAAAAGATGCAGTTAAACTGGCCTACACATTCAGCGAAAAATGGAACAGATGCTACGGACTTCAAACATTTCTCTCAAGGTTGACATTTCCTGGCAAGTAAGTTTGGTGGTTTTCGTCTGGTTGCATTCAATGATAAAGTCAAATCAATGTTGTTAGGGTTGCTCAAGTCACATTATTTTGCGGTTGATTCATTTGGACCACCGAACAATCTTAGATACAAAAAATAACGAAGCAGGTCGTTTCGAGTCACTCATGAGGCGTAGACGCTGTTTTTTTATTTCTCGAGATACAGCGCGAATCTTTGGAAGTACGAAAAGATGTTTGTATTTTTGTATGAGGAGGCAGTCTGTGAAGAAAACCCGAGAAGCAACGTACAACCGTTCCATCCTTATTGGGAATCATCAGTGGTGTGCGCAGTAGTTGCTACATTTAACTGTTTGGCCATGGGCGGCCAAATAAAGGCGTAATTCATCTGCACCCAGTCAGGATATAACTTCGCTCGTTCTGCAATCAAGGAATCCACATCACTGGTGATTGCCTCCTCGAGTGACAACTTCTCCCATAAGAATATCTATTTGTCGTGTTGATGGATTGTTGTTCCCTCTAAATTACTTACAATCTGTTGGTAATTCGGTGACTTTGGATTTTTTCAATTTTATTTAAATCGCCCTAAATTTCCGTTGAGCGTGAATAGGGCTAAAGTTCTCTCAATAGTTTTGCTTACAGGACAAAATTTCAATTTGCAAAGATTAGTACAGAGCGGATGGAATGGGGACATTGGATATTTGGTTAAAAACGTCCGTAAATTTGCCAGTCGGAATGGTCTGAAAAAAGTTCGTTCGGGGGAACAAAATACATTTAATAGGGTACTCAGCTATAATCCCGGGAGGACTAAGTAAAACGCCTTCATACTTTGTCGTCCGACTGATCCTGATAATAAGTATTTCTAAAAAAAAGCAATACCCATCCAGCTGGAATACGCATTCTGTGTCTACCTGCTATTCCACCCAAATGAAGCATGAGGGCTGATGCAATGCTAAGGTGTCACTGCCCAGACGGAAACAGCAGGGATGCTGATATTAGTTCGAAATCCGGACCGTCAGGTCAGTGAGCTTACGCCTTAGTCGCTTGGCTATCTCGAGCTCACAAGAATGTTCCTTCTTGTTTTGCGACAGGTCACGGCCAGAAAGTTGAATGCTACCCTCGCCTACATGTAATCAAAAGAATGTACAACAAATTGGTGCTGTACTTGGAGACTTGCTAATCCGGCTCTATGTTTCGCCATGTTCTTCATTTAAATATGGGAGGTAAGTAGCGTGATTTTTGGCTGCGTTGTGAAATAGCATCCACAATGTCCTTCATATATGGTTCAAATACCACACCGGCCCAACCGAATCCAGGTAAAGGTCCCGTTTTTGCGAGTGTTTAGCGAGTTTCGTCAAATCAGTGTTGAAGTATTAATTAAATTTTTGAGCGAGTCAAAGACTGCGCTCTCTTAACGAATTTTCACAGAGCATCTTAGTAGTGTGTTCGTTCCAAACTTCTGACAGATTAACAATTTCTGTGATTCGCAGTATCTGTTCTTCGATAAATTACATCACTCTTTCACACTTTCTGATATTGATCGAATCGTCCTTTTATTTCAACTCCCTAAAACTACGGTCTACGTGACAGCAGCAGCCAAAGAAAATGAAAAATCTTATTCTGTTGTTACAAAGATGAGCGAATCGAGATTGGTCTGGCAAAAGAATACTCGTATGCCTGAATTACGGATTAGGAATACGTGAGTTTTAGGAAAACTGTTGCAGATAACCCTGTCAGTTGTGAATGGGTAGTCCGGTTGTAGTTAGCAGCAAGTAGTAGTCCATTTGATTCCCTTGACCACGTATGTGCAATGAGCAAGTGACAGCCGGGGCAGGCGTACTTTGGAGTCAGCAACTACTATTGACATCTATGGACACTCGGCCAAAAGTTTTGTTTGGGATTCCGAAACACGCGCGCCATGCAGGTGTGCGCTTTTCACCGTATTTTGCCAAGACTTTCACATCGATGCTTGCGGCTATCCATCAATCATTCCTGTATCGAATACTCCGCAGCGTTTGGCTTATTCGTCCATACCAATTTACCTACTCATCCCCAAACTGAACCTGAGTATACAGAGAGAACATGTGGTGCAGCAAAGTCAAAGTTTCACTTGTGGTTTATTTTAGCTTATTAGGTAACGTTTTTCCTTTGGCCAGCACCGCACTCAGGAATATGTTCTTTCAATGGTACGACTTACGAGTTCTTGATATTATTTTCGGTTCAGATTTCCTGGCCGAGATTCTCAAACGTCTGGGTGTTAATGATGTAACTCGCCCTCTAAAATAGAGACCATCTGACGTCCATAGTGTCTGGTTAGAGACTGCAACGAACGACTCAAATCCATGTTAGGGGAGTTGCTGTTGTCATTCGCGATTACGATCGCCTGAGTGAGAGTCTGGAACTGCAGGCGCATGGAAATGTTTAAGGTAGGCATCCATAATTGTTTTACTCATCCGCTTTATTATTTTCTGTTGAATAAGGCTTCAAATGAAATTCGAATGCAGGAAGGGAGGACTCAGGGTAGAACACGGATGCTGAAATTGATGACAAAGATGATGATGATTATGAATTCTTCAGAGCGTCAAACCCTGAAATTGTGTCGTATGTCTATGTTGCCCTGGAACATTGGAATGCTCTAGCATTCATCATTAGTATGTGTCGCCGCAAAACTTGGTTTTCTTAACTCTAGTGGATTCATTTGTTTTGCCCACTTTGGATTCATTTTAAAGTTGCTTAAGCTGATCTGTGTGCTTCACGTAGCCCTCTTTAATCATTATCTCTCACTCGCGCGCAGAGTGATTTGGAAAAGCGCATACTGGAACAACAGTACCAGGAGGTGAAAAAGAGGACAAAATATAGTCACGTGATGAAATACGGTGAAATGGTGAGTCAAAAACGCCACGGAGAGATTCATTTGGTTCACTTGTGAAAGGTCATACTGTTATGAAAATGAGTGTTTTCATCGAGATGAGAGTTGTATTTTGTTACCTGTGGAAGGCGACGGTCAATGTTGAAAATACTTGATTGGGAACTTCAGGTTCTATAGACAAATTTCAGCAAGGCTACCAGTCCAGGCATCTAGATATCCAAGCCTAGCCAGTTTCACATTTCGGATAACCAAGCGATGACGTTGGATACCTTATGCTTAATACGTTTCTGTGCCATGGTACAAAAGGTCTTCAAATCTATATGAATAATCTCAAAGTAACTCAGAGGAGGAATAGATTTACATGATGACCGAAATGTTCATCTTACTGTTAACACTCGAGAAGCCGGTCAATACATGGCATCGTGATGTGGTTTCCCGTGATTGAACGATGAGTGACGCTGTATGCTGCCTAGTGAAAGCCAGGCACACTGCTGCTCAATCCCTTGTGTTTGAGCTGTCATGTATTCAATCATTGGCCGGAAGGTCCCTACTGAAGTGAGACGTGCACTGTTTCCGACTCTCAAAAAAATGAGACAGCCATACCTGGAATAGCTTCTTGGTTTTTCAGCATATATTGGCTTCACTAAGCGGGTGAAATATGTTATCGAATGAGAAAGTTCTGCTAGGCGGCACAAAGCAAAATACACACTAACACAAGTAAAAACGATCGTTATAAGCACGTCACAGACTCTTTGTGGTGCGATTTAAATTTAAACTATACACTCTGACGCCGTCTTCAGTTAACTAGGTAGCTGAGTTGAACGATTCAGTCAGATGCTCAAGTTCCACGGCAACCTTAATCCTAGTTTTGTGTACACTTCAGTTGTGAGCGACTTATATGTGGTTTGTAACAAATAGTATGGGGTTACAAGACGTGCTTGCATGCAAAACAGTGATGCCATGATTTTGTTCATTTTATAGTCAGCACTAACGAGTAGAACTACAGTTACCGGGTAAGCTGCTTCTTCATTGAATGGAACCGGACACTATCCTCATTGATAATGCACTGATAGACATACGTCTATTTATATAGTTCAGGCGGTCAGAAGTCTTCGAGTTGGAAACTTTTAAGGTCATTGTTATCCGTCGCTGCATTTCCATGATGGACGGATAGTAGTATGTATTCAGCGCAATATTTGATATTTTGAATTGCATTTTGGATAGTCATTTTGAGCGCAATTGTGTGATACAGGAACCAGGTGACCACTCCGCATTCCAATGACAGTTTGAGTTGTTTAGATATTAGTAAGTGTTCAGCGCAATATTTGCTATTTTGGATTGTCTATTGGAGTGGTCATTTCGAACGCCATTATATGGTGAAATAACCAGGTGACCAATCTACATTTCAATGCTAGCCCAATAAATTGGGTTGCCTAGAAATTGATTATGTCAATCACTTCTTTAACAGAAATCCTTACCACCATGTTAGTTGCAACCACCACAGAAAGCTTATTTTGAGATTAGCTCAATTAGATCAAGTAAAAGGGTTTGTGATAGAAATAAGAGTCGCTGTGACCAACAAGGTGACAACAAGCCTCTCCATATGTTTTGTTCGAAATGTCCAAAGCTTGTGACAAGTGGTAGTTAATTTGACTACGGTAGTTGATAGCCCCTTTAATGCTTCTCGAGTTTGTAGATCCATATGGGGACTCGAGCTTAGTTTCACGTGGGTACACACGTATCGCCTGAATTGAAAAAATCGTCGCAGCCTGTTTGATTTCTCCTTTTAAATTCGTCCGTCAGTCTCCCTGAAATGAGCGGTCATGTTGTTTTTGGTCAACTTGTAGCGCTACCGGATGCCTCAGTGGGAAGCCATTGACGAGAGCGTTAGGAAGTATGATCCAGTTGGCTTCAAACGTCTAGGTAAGCGGAAATTGCAGCTCATAACCTAAACCTATGATCTGCTTTCTTCGATTTCGCTAATTCGCGCAAGCAAGACAGCCGATGTAACCACGTAGGACAAACTCCATCACAAAATGGAATATGGCCACATACCTAAACCAACCAGAACAGGTCTGGCGAAAATCAAGAAGTTGACGGTGAACGTTGACGCAGTTCAGATGGGAGTTATATCATTCTATCACACACAACAGACATTACCTAGTAAATTACCGGGTGTTACTGAAAATTTATCCGACACGTTAAGGTCGTTAGTGACTCAGTGTGTTACGGCACTAAATGACATTTCATCAGGCAGTAATAGCAATCCAAACGTTAGAATCATTTAGCTAGCAACAAAGGAAATGCTTCCAGTTGACCGGTTTCAAGCGTCTGGTTTAAACAGGGCTACTAAGAAACCATATCAAGTTAACAAATGACCAACATAAATCTCCAGCGAAAAACACTCCGAGGATATTCTACCGACTTAAAGATTTGGCGGATTCGAAGCATCGAAAAACTTTCTCTAATCGTTTTGAGGTTCTGTGACACCATACCCAGGATAGTGTGGCCAGGCCTGGTGCCCACATTGCAAGGAGGACATGAACATCGTCCAGGTGGTTAGTGACTCGCCATTCATTGTTTCATAAGTGTACGGGTTCTCGTTACGGAGAAGGACCTCAAGGGATTAAGTTTTCATCTGTGAGAAGAAACTAGAGACGGCCAGGCAAATTTCAGCGATTGCGAATATTTAGTGGATATCTACACAGTCAGCGAGTTCCTCATTCGAACTGTGAATCACATAGGAGGTCAATCACTTACTGAATTTAGAACAAACTCAATGCCGATAGAACGCAACTTCCGCAACGGTGGAATCAGTCATGCGAATTTGGGACACCGCCACAACTGTGGATACAGGATTGCACTGGTGAAGATACATGCCTCTAGCTACAGCAAATGAATCTTTAATTCCTCTACTTCAGATCACAAAACCTTGTTAACCCGTGTCTTAAGGGACTTACCATGGTTCCGTTTTATTAGATGGATAGGTTCTTGAGACATGCTGATANAGACATGCTGCTACTTTCGGCTACCGGACAGGCTGTTATTGATACTAAGAACCACAATGATTGGTGCACAAATATGGACGCTGTATTACTCGGTTAGGGCCTATCATGAGCACACTAAGCGTGGTGAAATTCGGAGGAAGCCATCGAGAACCCCTAGATATTGACAGGCTTGTCCGATAGGATAAGATAAACAGGCATAATTCTAAATACACATAAACATAAACAAACATATATACATGCATGCGTACATACATACACATGCATATATATAACCATACATATATACACACATATATATATATATATATATATATATATATATAT
>NW_008752268.1:83744-84086 GCF_000715545.1 Opisthorchis viverrini | reverse complement strand
TATTAATGATAGACACACACATATACTGATACATAATACTTATTTACATATATTCGTACAGATATACATGCATACATACTTACATACATATATTTATACTATATACATATATACATGCATAAATACATGATACATACATCCACATATATACGTACATATATACACATATACGTACATATATGGATACATACATATATACTTATACCCATACATACATATATGCGTAAAAATATACGTGCATATAAACATACATATATGTATGCATGCATACATATATATATACATACATACATGCATAAATAAATGATACATAGATACATAGATACATACATACATATATAT
>NW_008752268.1:70568-82525 GCF_000715545.1 Opisthorchis viverrini | reverse complement strand
TTCCACGACATCATCATGGATGTGAAAACCCACTATAAGCCAACAGCGAAAGGCTTGTCCAAGAGGGATGAGCTCATGCGTTTCGAAGCAGTATTCGATCAAATCGAGACGCACTGCTTCACAATTCAGCAGGTGAGTTGCCCTCGTGGTTCACGAAAATAAATGTGATAAAAGGTGTATACCTTACTGGCCAATGATTTCACACTTGGCGGGCCGCAGTCCCAAACCTACTCCCATTTAAATTTCAGCAAATGACGTTAACGTTAGGAATTTCGGGGCAAATACGGTACCCACATCGCCAACATCCCGTTCTTTTGTTCAAATTGAGCTTTCACCGTGCTACACGGTGTTAATTAGTTTAACAGTTTGTGGGTCGTTCTTCAAAGCGAGTTCCGAGTCTAAGCCCGGTATCCCGAAGATGGCCCGTGAAAAGTGGAGTTGATGTAGGTAAATGGAAATTTAAAACAATCCGAAGTGTTACGGAATAAGATATCACATTTCCTAGTCTTTCGAGCAAAATTTGATGCCGTGAACAAAGAAGCTGGCGGTATACGGTCACTCATGAGGCGTAGATGATACGAATAACGTTACGAAGAACACGTCCGAGCGAACTCTTCCTGGCGAGCAAGATGCTCATTTTACTTTCCGAGAGACGGGGAAATCGTTGGTAGTTTGCAGACATCTTTCATTTCTGTATGATAAGTAAGTCTGAGATGAAAACCTCGGAAGCAATGTACACCTGTGCCCTCAGTGGTTGCCAAACCCAATCATTAGGCCCCGGACAGCCAAAAAACAGCCTTAATAATCTGCAATATTTCAGGGTAGAGCGTCCTTGGACTGAGCACGTGAATATATCAAGGTTGACAGCAGCTGAGTGATTAGCTGCGAGAACAGTTCAGTTCAGTCCAGTTCAGTTCAGTTCAGTTCCATTCACTTAGGCTCGGTTCAGACTTCAGCTTATCTGGCTGGCCACCTTTTAGTTTTTCTGCATTGATGAACCCAACGGGACGTGCAATACAGCTGACATAACCCGACCACCATGACGAGGTAATTAAGTTGAGTTGGGAGCGAAAAGGGGCAGACGTGACGACGGGTTTCAAGTTGTGCATACGACCGTGTATTCAGCACGGCTTAGGACCAAAACAACATAACATTTGTCTGGCAATTTTGGCCGAAATCGTTGGTCTTGTTATTCACAACCACGCAATTTAGAGGAACATTTTTTCGCACAAATCGACTTACAACCAACAGAAGGATGGACCCCTCGGTGCTATGAAACTGCAGAAGGTCAAGCCCGAATTCTTATCAATATCTTCTTCTGATTTTCATTCTGTCGTTCTTGCAATTTTCAGACATCCAATTCCAAAGAAGTGTTGATTTAACTCAAAAATGGTATCTTAACACTGTTTTGGTTCATTTCATAAGATTTGGTCTGATGGTGGAGCATGGTTAACCACAGAGAACCCAGACACTTCCCTGTCCGAATGACCGACTTATATAACTTCGGTGAAATATCAACACACCAAGTTGCCTGATCGATTTCGAAAATTTCTGAAACCGTCTTGATTGGTTTCTCTACCCACACATTCACGATCGATAGTTATTGCAACCGGAACCACATCCTATCCTAGACGTCCGTCACCACTTCAAATATCTCATTATCCGCACAGCAGGATTAGCAACGGAAACCGCACTACTCACATGGTTGCTGAATGCTTTCACACAGCTCACGAACAGTTTTGCCTTTCTTGGGGCTCATCAGGTAGGCGCACATCCCGAGTCTGCGTCAATCTTCCGTTCGAGCTTGAGCATACGGTTAAAGCGCACCATCATTAGCTACATTAACGTGGATTCAGTTGGGCCTCCTGTCAAAAGCAAATTCGTATGTAAGTCGGTGCATTCCCATTTTCAGTCGCTTCCCACCCACTTTTCAATCTGGCCGGACTGGAAACGTGTTTCAAAACTTAGCATAATCGACTTTCAACAAGTTGTCACACAGTCCGCTACAACCTCATAGAGTGCTTAGTTGAAGTTGTTGGGAAGGCGTCAGTTTGTCTAACAATCGGACTGCAAAGGAGTCTTTTGCAATCGACTCTTTTGTTCTCTAACGACACTCGCAACCTGAAATTGTTGTATCTGCAGGCACCAGATGCGCGGTACGGCGAGATTGATTACCAGTGGACGAAAAATACCTGGTCAGGAAATGACCAATAAACACAAAGCAATCTAAATAATGCAAAACGATGATAGGAAAATGCAAAATCCAAAATCAATGCACATTGCCGGAGAGCATTATCTAGTTATTCCAAAGAAAACCTTTTGGATACATCGCATGCGAAGTACGGCACAGAAATTAGCACAACGGAAAGAGCGATTACCAGGGGAGGAAGAATTCCTGATCAGGAGATGCCCAATAAAACGTCAAGCGAACAGGCCGGTCATTGCCGGAGAGCATTATCTAGTTATTCCAAAGAAAACCTTTTGGATACATCGCATGCGAAGTACGGCACAGAAATTAGCACAACGGAAAGAGCGATTACCAGGGGAGGAAGAATTCCTGATCAGGAGATGCCCAATAAAACGTCAAGCGACAAAACAGGCCGGTTGGCCACACCATTGATACACAACAAAATCTGTACGACTATTCCTGAAATGACCGGCTACTAAGAAGATTGCTGAAAACTCTCCAGCAGGCCACTACCGGTTTCCTCTTTCTGAGTTACATTAGATACCCGTACAATGTGATTTTGAATTTCAGCATAAATTTGATGGAGACGAATCAACGCCGCCGAGTTGCTGCGAAATGCCAGTTTGGTCACATGCTGCTGATGCACGGAATATGCGATAGGCAAAACAAGAACAATGGATTTTCCGTCTCGCCAACTTTCCCTGTTGTGACACTATGTGATCAGAAGTCAGCCGACACCCATACCCAGACGGCAAACAGATTTGTTCGCTTACATAGAATTTACCGATCATTTGTTACCGTTTTTCGTCACAACTGGTGGCGCTCTTTAATTACACTTAGTTTTAAGAGTGTAACAAAAGGAATGGTACTGTTATATCAAACTAACGTTCCCAATCCAATGCCTGCTGCCAGAAAGAACTTACCGTCATTCGCACACATATATTTGGGTAATTGAGAAGAGGTTGACAAACGGAGCACACTAGTCGTGATGGGAGAAAATTCTGGCGCACATCTACCAACCGAATTCCTAGAATACCAATAGATCCGGTAGGTGTTGAGCAAGAGCAGTAAAATATAGGTGGGAGTTGCATGGAAAACTGATAGTGTGTTGGAATATTGGTAGCCTACCAACAGCGCTCGCAAGGTGCCTCCTCGAATGGTGACGAAACGTTTGCAAAGGTATTGCAGAGCTTGGCGAACTGATCAACAGCTACCTGATCAACTACCCACAAAACTGCGACTATAAAATGGTAGAACGCGACCATGAAGGAGCTTGATACTGTCTTCAAGTGCTCAGGAAGCGTTCTTATACAAGTAATGGGAATTTGTCCTGATCTCGTTTAGGAGGCGGTGAGAGTACGCAAAAGGCCCATTAGCCTCCATGTATAAACATGCGTTACCTCATTGCATCAGAGTACTATGTTCAAGGGTGTTCTGATTGCTTCCTACTCTTAGCTGTCGGGAACGAATGACGTGTGAATCTATTTGGGTGTTGATGTAAATGGCGGTACGCTTACGCCCGGTCGGGAAGTTGTCCAAATGAAGTTGTCTTCCAATGAGGCAGTGTGACCTATGTTTGTTACCCTACCTCAATTTACCATTTTCGCTTTGCTCTGTTGCGCTTAATGTCGTGGTGGGTTAAATGTGTTGGCCGGTTCGAGAGATACAACTGATCTGAGAACGAACGGCATCGAGTGCGTCTGGGTCACTAAGATGATTTTCGGTACTTTCGCTCTTTGATCGTTTCCTTATCTCAGTCAACATTGCAATGTTTCCGGCGCTTCCAAACACCAATATTTTTATGCCCTTCCAACGGACGAGTCTCCCAGGGAAAGAATCGGATGCCACCTCCACATTCTGACTGATTTCTGGGAAGACCGGATTAGGGCCTATAGCGAAAACTGGGTTTTGTTCTCACAAAAACTTCAGAAATGTGAAGAATGCATCAAGATACATCTGGATTTCAGAAAAAAACGCGTTGCAAAAATCTATGAAGCGGTCGATCCCGCTACTTCTCGTTGCCAGTGGATTTTCACCAAGCACTTAC
Source organism: Opisthorchis viverrini (assembly GCF_000715545.1). Taxonomy (NCBI): domain Eukaryota; kingdom Metazoa; phylum Platyhelminthes; class Trematoda; order Opisthorchiida; family Opisthorchiidae; genus Opisthorchis; species Opisthorchis viverrini. The sequence goes on along the minus strand of NW_008752268.1, from coordinate 78,290 downwards.
AGAGCTTTCACATCTGCATTCAGTAGAGAGTAAACTACCGACAAAGTCAATTCACGTTTGCCAGTGTCGCGGAATATAAACATATGCTGAAATAACCGCATATTCCTAAGCATTTTCCCAACATACCCATCCATCACTTGACCGTTATTTCAAATCCCGAAGCAGTTAAACTGATGTAATTATCTGATGGATGCCCATTGGAAATCAGTTCAGGAAGTGTACGTCCATCGCATGATGAATTTTCCTACAAATGCAGGGTTCTTAGGATTCGTCTTCAAGCTTCTAATAATAAGTTCACACAGCTTTAGTTCTACCAGATTTCCGGTAGCTCATTTCACATGACACCGCCAAAATGTTCAGTTCGGTACGGCTTCCTTACGTACACTGTATTTCACTTCAGACCAGTTCAGGTCAGCTCAGATCAGATCAGCTCAGATCAGATCAGATCAGTTCAGATCAGTTTAGTTCAGTTCAGTTCAGCACAGTTCAGTTGATTTGAGTTGAGTTGAGTTGAGTTGAGTTCAGTTATGTTAAGTTCAGTTCAGTTCAGTTCATTTCAGTTCAGTTAGTTCAGTTCAGTTCAGTTCAGTTCCGTTCAGTTCAGCTCAGTTCAGTTGATTTGAGTTGAGTTTAGTTCAGTTCAGTTCAGTTCAGTTCAGTTTCTGTTCAGTTGTTCAGCCCGTCGGACGGGCTTTTGGCAAAACTGAACCCCTCCCGATATTAACCCACAAACCACGTCAGGTTGATTGATTTTTTTCGGAAGCGACACGGGTCATTCGCGAACAAGGCCCCATGAGTTCAACACAGCTAAGGAGTGTAGGGAAGCAAGTCTGGCTAAAGTTAATGGTATTGTTATTCAAATTGAACAATTTCGAGGAACATTTGTTTGTTTCGTGGAGTTCATACGGTTTTACTCATCTGCTATGTAAATGAAGACTTTCGCGTGTTCTCTGCTAGCAGTGAAGGAGTTTATATCAATACGCTACGAAATATACGGAAATCAAGTATGTGGACACTCGCCAACACCTTCCAAAAGTAGCGCTTTTCAAGCTCGGGTACAGTATCCGCTCGACCCTCAGTGTGGCTCAGTGACAATCTTCCCTAACCTGTAGCACCTTTGTCACTTTTTCTCCGGAATGCTCAATTCTGTTGGTATACGTTAGAGTGAATCTTGGAAAACACAATTCCTTGTTCCTTTGATGGCATTCTTGAGCATTCGTCCAAGCATGTGTAGGACATGGATGACCCTCGGCTCGTCGTACGCGTGGTGCTTATATCGTTTGCATGCCCGGACAGATTTCCCAGCTTAGATCTTCTCATCTCTCAGCCTTCAGGTCCCATAGGTAGCTCAGCAAACAACTCATCTAATGGGGCTGTGCATAGCCGGAGACGAGACCGAGGCCCTCATCGAGTGTCCATAGCTTCTTCTCCTAAATGACAAGCAACTTGTTCTGTGATTCCGCATAAATAAAATGAATTGCACCTGGTCCGTATCGTGTTCTGCTACCGTTAGAAGACATTGCTTGTATTTTTTCACCAGACTAGTGCTCAAGAAATTGTTCGCCGTCAACCGGAGGATTTCATATAAAACCGTCAGCATTCTCAGGTCTGGCGGACTCATCAAGACGCCTCCACGAATCTGACGTACTATTGCGCGATGTATTCACAGGACGAATAATGATAGGCCGGTCGTTCAACGCAATCAGGACAGTTACCGGGTCGTCTGTCGATTCGAACACTGATTAAATTCCAATTTTTCCCTTGTTCGCTTCAACCGGACTAGAGGCGCATAGTCTAACTAAGCCCGACTTTGAGAATGGCGCTGTGCATAGCCGGAGACGAGACCGAGGCCCTCATCGAGTGTCCATAGCTTCTTCTCCTAAATGACAAGCAACTTGTTCTGTGATTCCGCATAAATAAAATGAATTGCACCTGGTCCGTATCGTGTTCTGCTACCGGTAGAAGACATTGCTTGTATTTTTTCACCAGACTAGTGCTCAAGAAATTGTTCGCCGTCAACCGGAGGATTTCATATAAAACCGTCAGCATTCTCAGGTCTGGCGGACTCATCAAGACGCCTCCACGAATCTGACGTACTATTGCGCGATGTATTCACAGGACGAATAATGATAGGCCGGTCGTTCAACGCAATCAGGACAGTTACCGGGTCGTCTGTCGATTCGAACACTGATTAAATTCCAATTTTTCCCTTGTTCGCTTTAACCGGACTAGAGGCGCATAGTCTAACTAAGCCCTGTCGACTTTGAGTAAGTTCACATACAGCCAGTCACATCTTCATTGGATGCTTAGTTGAAGTCATCGGGAAGATGCCAGTTTGTCTCACAATCAGTCGGGTTATATGGATTCCTCTGTTTTTGCAATTGCACAATAACTTTCATTTATCATGAGACAAAGATGAACTCATATAAATCTATCGAGTATACTGGTTTGGCTTCAACAGAACTGTTAGTTAAACCACATCTTTGTAGTCTGTCCAAAGTTGAGTTTGATAATCCCTCCTGGGGCGCAAATTATTCGCCGTTTTGTCAGTGTCCAAGGATAAATTAACTAAACATTACAGCACCCGAGGTTTGCCAGAGCACCATATGTAGACCTATGATAGTTGGCGCAATAGAAATACCCGGGGAAAGCAAAATTTGAATGTGCGCTTTAATTCTTTACGCTGTGGCGGCACTGAAAACTTGCTCCAAGTCCTGTCGGAGGCAGCTCTGGAAGCGCCCAGTGAGTATCCTTGAGGGGATGAGTTGTACGCCGCGGAAGCAGCATTTGAAGCGACGCTCAACTCATTGGCGGACTGCCAGGATTCCAGGAGACGTTTCAAGAGGGTTGGGATTGAACCTGGGTGTGACCCGAAAGTGTTCTTCACCAACCAGCAGCAGTCGTTGAATCGGGCCTTGCTGAGATCGCACGGAGTGCCGTGCGGGCAGTTGCTGCCTGACAAATTCAATGAACAGATGCAGACTGCGCTTCGTGTTCAATTGCGGTTAGCGAGAGCAATTTTTCAGTTGAGTGACGAGCGCTTGGTGCATCTGGCACGGGAATTGACCGAGGTGTCCCTGGCCACGTTGCAGCCGCCGGAATCCGGGATAAGACAACATTGGAAGACCAGAATTAAAAAGCGAATTGAATTGTCCAACAGGTTGCAATCATCAGGTGGAAGGCCCCTTAGTATTTCGGGTTGAGTAAGCTTTGCTCGCGGATGCTGGGCAGTCGAGGGCAAGATCCGACCGCTGTGAAACACCCATACAATTCATGACGGTCGGGGATCAAAAATATAAAATGCAACTCAACTTCAAAAAGTGGTATGTTACAGTCGAAGAGCCACTAAACAGGCCAGCTGCTGTGGCCGATTATGTGGACGCAAATAAAAATCGATGGCAAGCGATGTGTAAGATCCGGACGGCTAAGGATCTCACAAAACGATTGCGACTATTAGATTATACGCAGTTCGTAGCCAGTAGTCAATAGGAGCAGACAGACGTGGGGCAGTAGATGATTTACTGAAGACCGACAGGAACTGGTTAATCAACAATGACGCAATCTGTAGGAGCGGGGAACAGTCACCGTCACAACACGGATTTATATCGGGGCAGTCTAACAGTGTGAGTTGGCCGTAACGGCACAGGAGTCAGTACGTTCGGGATTAGAAGGACTGTCTTTCGGTCGGCGTCGACGCAGCCGCTCGTGTCGCGTGACAGGTCAGATAGCGCGGTTTCGTCCGTTTAAAACAAAGCTCAGCAAGGGATATCTGCCAGGTGCGATACATAGGTAATACAAAATAAACAGCCCAATTGGACGTCCGGTTGGTGTAGTCGGTGACGCGTTCGCCTGCTGTCCGCAGACAATCCAGACGAACTTGCAAGCAATGACGGACGGGCAAATTAAGTATTGACATCAGTTACTGAGGCATAAGCAGACCCTAAGCCGGGACGAAACAGGGGGAAAACGAGCAAAGAAACGAAACGGTGTCATAATAAACAGATGCGAGTCACGTTGCTCATGAGCAGCCAGGAAACAAGGAAAGTTACCGCCGGTCACCGTTGATTCGCAGGCGGAATCAGCACGATGTTTAAGGGGGAAATTGTGTAACCGTGTGAACTATGATGGGTAGGACAAATGGTGTGTTTTTTGTAACCCTTTCTTGATCTAATAGAAATTACGAAATTTGTGGTCCTGCTTTGCAGCGTTTGTTTACTATTGCGTGATAGTCGGTGAATAGGCATGGAAGTTCGAGAAGATGCGTTGAAAATGACGGTGTTTTTTCTAAAATCAAGGTGCATTCAAAAGCTTTGCATTCTTTTCCCATGGTCCCCAAAAACTGGTCACTCGTGGATCCAGTCAGCACCTGTCTATGTGATGTGGTTTTCCGTTATTTAAGGATGGGCGGCGTCATATCGTTTGTCAGTGATAGCTAATCACATCGCTGATTCGATGGTTAAGAGTTGAAACCACCACCCGGGCAGTCACGGGTTCCGTTAAGAACTACCGAAAATTTCTTGAGACGTGCACTGCTATTGATTTACAGGAAAGATGAAACAGCTTAAGAGTGCATCTCATCTTTCTTGGCATAGACTGCCTTTACATACAGGAAGGAACCTACCCAAGATTTTTCCTACTGTTAACAACTGGGAAGTGCATCTATTCCTAGTGTAGTTCCGGCCCTGACGAGTAGCTCATGGGCCCATCTGAGAAGAGCCCGTTCTCAAAGCAAGGTCTTGGATCGGTTCGGATCATTTTTGGTACCATGTTTGATCACAATGTGATGCATTACTACACCGCGGATTGTCATCGCCCGTTGATTGACACGGCTTCTACATTGACTCAATGCGATATGTGTTCTGTCACTAATAAGATATATTTAGTCCCGCTGGACGTCACCGGTCTATGACGTCAACGGACCACAACTCGCCGATGTCTGAGCAGGAGTGGTTGCCATGGAATGAGATGCCCTTGCTGTATCCCTTTCATTAGTTAGCAGCACTTACAGGACACCATATAATCCGTCATCTCACTTCTCATCCCGAGCACCTAAGTCCTCTGCTGAAGTAAGTCGTACGTCTTGGTGCAACCAGTGTGCACTATCCAGCTGCACCCGATTATCAGCTTGCGTCTCGGGGCCCGATATCATTCGAATGACAACATCAAACTCAGTAGCCTTACAGGATATAATGCCAACTTCATCCAGACTCAGCTGCTAGTAATGACTCTGAAATGTTTCCAATTCCCTGTTTCCCTTACTGTTCTCAATACTGCTTCCATCCAAAGAGCCAGCCGTAACCTTGCTTTACACTGGATCCTGCCACTGAAATAACACCAGCCAGTCCGACGACGAGGCACTTGGCACCAACCATGATCCTGCGGGCTGATCTTAAGCCTCTGGTCTCGAAGAAACCATAACACACTTGAGCATAATACTCTGATGCAATAAGGTAACACATGTTAATACAAGGACGCTAACGGGACTTTTGCGTACTCTCATCGCCTCCTGAACGACATCAGGACAAATTCCCACTACTTGTATAAGGACGCTTCCCGAGCACTTGAAGACATTATCAAGCATCTTTATGGTCGTGTTCTATCATTTGATAGTCGCAGTTTTGTTGGTAGTTGATCAGGCAGCTGTTGATCTGTTCGCCGACCTTGGTAATTGATTAGCAAAAGTTTCGTCACCATTCGAGGAGGCATCTTCAGGGCGCTGTTGGTAAGCTACCAATATTCCAACACACTATCAGTTTTCCATGCAACTCCCACCTATATTTTACTGCTCTTGCTGGAAACCTCTCGATCCCGATGTTATTGCTGGAATTTGGTTGATAAATTTGCTTCAGCATTTTCTACCATCACGTCTCATCTGCTGCGTTTGTCCACCCCTTCTCAATCGCCCGGGTATATGCCATATAAATTATCATCTCACTTGGGCTACATTGGTTTTCTCAATGCCCTTAGGATCTCTTTTGGCTTGGTTGTCTGAGGATGCTCTGGCAAAACACCAGTTCCCTTGGCTCCGCGATTTCATTACAGTTGTCGCAGAAGTATTTGTCTAGTCGCCACACAATTTTGTCAACGAATGTCTCTGTTTTTGATCAAAAGTGGTATAATCCTACATGATTTTGAGCCAGTGATGTCCAATTTACTTAACAGTCATCAGTTTCATAATTTAATGTCTACATAGGTTAGTAGCGCCAGTAGATATGCAGTATAACCTCCGTAAATGAATCTGGCGAGTGTGACTCGATTGTCCGCATTGCGGTACATCTGCGAGAACTCATGTGTGGCATAAATAATAAATAAAAAAAATAAAAAAATAAATAAATAAATAAAACCTAATATTCTGTTATAGTTCCGTGCCACCTAAAAGAAACACGAGAGTTGAGCTACTTCCCAATTGAAGACAGCAGCATTCGAAATGCCAGGGTCAATCTCGAACGGGAGACCTTCAAAACAATCTCCTATTGTGAACATCGATAGACATCATTCACGTTTGTTTACCCGCAGCCTGAATGGTTAAAACGCAAATTCAAATTTTGCATGCCCCGGATATTTCGATTGCGCCAAATATCATATACCTGCATACGGTGTTCTGGCAATCCTCGAGTGCTGTATTGTTTAGGTAGTTTATCCTTGGGACACTGACAACACCGCGAATAATTTGCGCCCCGGGAGGGATTAACGAACTCAAAATTGGAAGGAATTCTAAGATGAGATTTAACTCCCAATCCAGTTGAAAACGACCAGTATACTTGAGAATGTTATCTGAGTTCAGTTGTGTCGCATGTTGAAGCGAAGTTGTTGTACAAATGACCGTGTGTATGTCAATCAAAAGTGTTAGTTTTCCGAAAGAATTTCCGGAACCTACGGAGGCAGTCGAACTCCGGGAAAGCCTACAAGCATCCAGGACAGTCATAGGATCAATCAGTTAAGCAAAACACGCTGAAAGATCGTGTTCGCCTTAGGGGCACGATCGTATATGACCAGCATACAGTCATCTCATGAAAGCACGATCGATGTTGATGAGTGTTCTTTAATCGACTAGAAGACAACCTGGATCGATACCAGACGGTGCCTAACAGATTGCGCGGGACCGTTGTCAATTTCGCACTCGGACGCCCTCACTTGGGGTACAGCTGTTGTGCGGCTTCATCCGTAAGATCATTATGGCACCAGCACCGGTTATGGAACACTATTTTGATGTAGCAGTACCGCTCCAATTTGTCACTCCCAAAAGCAAGTGTACTTTAAGAGTACGGCCAGCCGGAGGCGGAAACATGTATTAAAAGATCGCTGAAACCAATGTGTAAAAGAAGACAGATATGTGTGGAACGTGCAAATCAACCGCCACACCGCATCTTTTCGGTGTTGTTAATTCGTCTTCGATTTATTCGTCTGCACAATATTATCGACCGTGGTTTAATTGAACACCAAATTGTTCGCGCCTCACTCTCGTGTCCGGCTTTGCACAGCTCCATTAGATGAGTTGTTTGCTGAGCTACCTATGGGACCTGAAGGCTGAGAGATGAGAAGATCTAAGCTGGGAAATCTGTCCGGGCATGCAAACGATATAAGCACCACGCGTACGACGAGCCGAGGGTCATCCATGTCCTACACATGCTTGGACGAATGCTCAAGAATGCCATCAAAGGAACAAGGAATTGTGTTTTCCAAGATTCACTCTAACGTATACCAACAGAATTGAGCATTCCG